>NC_142110.1:1102500-1172500 GCF_056152115.1 Neolamprologus brichardi | reverse complement strand
ACAGGTGGCTAGAACAAACCGTTCAGGTCGTACTTGTAATGTTTCGCATTTGTTCTTATTTCTGATCTCTGCAATGTTTCCCCTCCGTTTGCAGGCAGAATGAGGTGCTGTGGCGGGAGGTGGTGTCACTGAGACAGAACCACACGCAGCAACAGAAAGTCATGAACAAGGTCAGTCTGTGGGTACAAACTCAAATTTTATTTTTATTTGTCACATACACAGTCATACACAGTACGATATGCAGTGACAACTGCTCGTGACCTAAAGAAAGAAGAAAAGGCTATGAATAAGATAGGAACTAAATATTAAAAAGGGTAAATTTAACTAGGAAGGAATAAAATTAAATAAAATATATAAATTAAAGTTGAAAATAAAATAACTGTACAACAAAATACACAATACACAGTATAGAAATATATAAGAATGTATGAAGAAATATAAATATATATATATACACAATAAGAGCAGCTGTACAGTATTAGATGGAAATGAAGAATATAATGTCCAGTGTTGTGCGATCCACATTTGTAAGTGTACACACGATGCATTTATATGTTTATATAAAACACAAATACAAAAGTAAGTAATGAACGTTTTTGCCTTCACATTTGACTCACGCGTCTGTATTTCTCATGTATCTTCTACTCTAAAGGAATAAACACTGAACAAATACTTCAAAGCTATATTTCGCTGATGTTACCGTTTCTTTCTGTTATCGCTGAGCTTCCAGCATCTTTGTAACGGATGAAACCTGCCAGAGGTCGGCAGCAGGAGTATAATTTTCCTTCCAGACGTCATTGAAACCACACAGTGGATGTTTGTTCTCTGTGGTGGAAAGTAAATAAAGTTCTTTTCACTTCACCTTATTGATTTCCAGCTAAGGTGATTTATGTATAAATTTGTGAGACGTTTGAATGCAGGACTGACGGCACTTGTATCACAGTGTTTTACAGTATTTCTTTTGAACTTTTTGTTTTAGTGTTGAAGGTAAAAGCATTGTTTGCTTTTATAGAGTGCTGTTTTAACACCGTCAGCTAGCTTACTGGATTGTTACTTGAAGCATCAGCACTTTTGCTGCATGTCTGATTCACAAAAAGATGAATCAGTTTATAAAGTGAAAATGGCATCTGACCATCAGACCTGAGAAACACAAAGGTTCATTGTGTGAAGGTGTGAGCGGGGAGGTTAGGGCTCGTGTCTCTCAGTTTCCTGTTCTGTTTATATCTGAAGGTAAAAAATGAGAGTCGGTGATGTTTTCCTGTGTGAGCTGCTGATTCACTCTCTGCTCGTTCTGTCTTTGCCAGCTGATTCAGTTCCTGTTCAGCCAGATGCAGTCCAACACACCCAGCACTGTGGGCCTAAAGAGAAAGCTGTGAGTAGACACACACCTACACACAGAGCGTGCACAAACACACACGGGCGCACAGTAGAGCAATCAACAAAAGTGAGACAAACAGGGCCACAGTGGGGCAGAGGGAAGGGCTGGCTCAGCTGACAAACTGAATAATCGAACTCAACAAGCGATGTGAATGGAGACAAGTGCTGAATCAGTCAGTCGGACACAAACACACACACAGTGAAGGCAGAGCAGGGTGCGCGACCCTGCACGACAGGCTGTGTGTGTAAAATGCTGGTTCAGCTTTGTTACTGAGAGTGAACGAGGCCGACGTGAGAAAGCAACGGCACGCCGCAACACAAAAAAATGTGTATTTCTGGGTCGGGAAGAATTCAGATGTATGTCTTTTTTTTCATACACTTCCACAATCTGGGTTTTGTGTCCTAGTTCATCTACTCTCACTGCAAGTTTCCTTGCTCCAAAATTTACCTTTTAAAAAAGCTTCGAGCTCATTTCTGCATGTGCACAAGTCTAGCATGTTTGCCATCATAGTTACAGTGTTAGCATGCATTTGTCCATGCTAACACTGTAAACTGAAGCACAGATTCCTTGGATGGTCTGTATCACCACAGACAACCATACAGTTTGTTGGTTAATCCATTAAAAACATTCCACATACACACCACAGAGGTCCCGTTTAATGATTTAAAATAGTGGAGGTGGGGTCTAACACACTACTGGCTGCTGCCAGCTGAATTTGCCCTTCAGTGCTGAGATTATTATCCGTGGATATAAAGCACACACACAACCATGTGTTTGCTGCATGGATTGTTGGTTAATAAATACAAAACCGAAGGAGCACATGAGCTTTTGAAAGACTGAATCTTGTGACTCGGCATTGTTAATTACATGAAGCAGTGTAACAAAGTAGCGAGACGGATCAAAAAGAACTGTAACTGTGTGCTCCAGTCACACCAATTAACCATTTGTTAATTAGCACATTGATGATCATTGTGCGTAGCTGATATTACTACTGTTTTATAACTTAGTGAAACAATAACGCTTCCTCCAGGCCTCTGATGTTGGACGATGGCTCTCCCAGCCCTCCTGCCTCCAAGTTCAGCCATAGTCACCAGATGGAAGCCATCCACGAGCCCTTCTACATCCAGTCGGTGAGAACGACACACCTCAAGTCTGGTTTTCAGTTTGTTGAAAGTACCGTGTGGACACATTTTACTGGGAACTATAATTAATAATCTGCTGCGCTGCTGCTGACCTTCCACATTCAGCACAAACAGCGCTGGTAGCAACATGCAGTCAAATCAGCTCTGAGGTAAACAGCTGGCCTTCCTAAGTGCTCGGCTATGTGCGATTCTAAAATGACCTTTGAAACCAACTGATCGAGTACATACACACTTCCCAATACTGATGAATGTAAATGTAGAACCATGACAGCTACTGTGTTGAATCATCATTCATTATACAGATGAGGACAGAATCATTAGCACCTCTGATACTAATAATGAATCACATCATTTTTGCTGGATAATAGATTCTATTCATTTGTTGTAGGTTTTGGCAACGCTCACATACATCGCCTGATATCACAGCCCATTCTTCTTTGGCTAATCTCTCAGGCTTCTCCATATTTGATGGTCTCTTCTTGCATTTACCTCAGTCTGAAGAACTTCAGTGGGATTTAAATCATTCGATAACATTCACTTTGGCCTTCTGGAGTTCGTTCTTCACTGTGGAGTGCTTGAGGTTCGGTGCTTTCCCGACTCCCCACAGTTGTGTGTCACTGTGGGAATGGTGTCCTTAGGGTTGTCTAAGGAGCTTGGGAAGAAAAGCATCTGGAGATGCTTGAAGATGTTTCACCTCTCATGGTGCAGAGTCCCAGATTTAAGCCCTGTGGGAGTGTTCCCCCAAGAGGGTCATGGACCCCCTATTGATCCTCTACCTAATCCCACGAGCCAAGGTGTGAAAACAGGTGTGGGTCGCAATCAGCCAGGGTTTCAGGTGAACCCGCTGTGAGACTTAGCCCCACCCTATCATGTGATTTCCTGAGGTCAAATGGTCCAGGATGTGAGTGGGCGTTAAGGCGTCTGGGGAGGATCTCAAACCTGGATTATAGATGGCAGACAGCTGGTGTCTGTTCAAAGATGGTGGTTCACAGTGGACATAGATGCTTCTTTCACTCCTCTTTCAAACCATCTGTCCTCTCTGTCCAAAATGTGAACACTGGAGTCCTCAAAAGAGTGACCTTTGACCTTTAGATGCAGATGGACCGCTGAGTCTTGTCCAGTGGAGGTGGCTCTTCAAACAGGAGAGGCCTCTTCAGATATAAGTAGTGTTTCTAGCCAAAGAGCTCTAGTTTTGTCTTATCTGACCAAAGTCTTCCGGCTTGAAGACGTCTCTTCTGAAGAAGTGGAGTTTTGTTCCTGTGCAGGCTTCTCGTGATTATCTTCTTTGAGACTTCAGTTCCCAACTCGGCCGAGTCATTCACCAGTGTCTCGGTCGTTCACATCTCTCACTAGTTTCCTTCTTTGAAATCTTTTGCTTTCGACCTCTGACAGACTGGCTCTTTACTGTCCAGCTTTCTTTGATGAAACTTCTCACTCCAGTTCCTGATACTTGGAATGGTAACTTTGGATCCATCTCCTATTTTATGAACATCAACAATTATTTTTTTCCATTTTAGACAAGTTTATAACTGATGCACTTTTTAACCTTTAATCAGAGGGGTTAATCATTTTGTCCTCATCTGTTTGAATACATATCCTTTAACACTCTGGCGCCACCAATCCAGCTGTTACAGTACGTCACCACTAGGGGGCAGCAATGTGCAGTGACAGATTTAGGGGGCCACCGATGTGCTTCACTTCAGTCCGAGGTCAAACACATGAGTCTGTAAAGGAGTGTTACATACAGGCTCTGCTGCAAACGCAACAATCACACAAGTGTTGAAGTTGAAAAAGGTCTAAACCAGTCCAACGAAACTCTGACTTCAACTGTTTTAAGGAACCAAAAGCATTTATGTGGGCTCACAACCAGATATGTTTGAACAGATTCTAGGTTGTTTGTTGTTGTTTTGTTTCTTTAACTAAATACAAGCATCCTGAAAATCTTCAACTTCATTGGTGCTAAATTTATTAGAGCAAACGTGCATCACAGTCCTCTCCTCTTTGCCCTCAGCCATCCAGTGATACTGCTTCCTGCTCTGCTAGCGGACTTGCAGGAGGACCGATTATATCCGATGTTACTGATATGTCTCAGGCGAGCATGGCTCTGCAGATGCAGCCTGATGAGACTAGGTAGGAGATCCATGTGTGATTTTCTCGGCTCACTATTAAAAGCTACTTTTAACACACAACGTGTGACTCTGCTTGTAGGGAGAAGTGCATGATGCTGATCAAAGAGGAGCCTGTGAGTCCAGGGGTACGAGGGGGAGGAAAAGGAAGCAGTGTACCGGGAGGAGAGGCTGTAGCGTTGACCTCCCCGTGTGAGGTGTGCTCCTCTGAACCACCTGTCCTCCCTGTTGCAATGGTCCAATCTGTTCTGGAGGGGAGGGGCTCTGTAGGCTCCATGCTGGAGAGGAGGAGCAAGAGACCTGCTCTGGAGAGGTAGGTGCTCACAGGTGGACGAAGTCATGGAAAATGTAATGCAACAGAAAAGTACTGTGAGTGAATGAATTGTATAACACATCCTGCATGTGTGTGTGCAGAGCTGAGGTTGCAGACGCAGTGGAGAATGTGGACATGAGTCTGGAGGAGCTGCAGCAGCTGCTTCTTAGGAGCCATCAGCAAAACGCTGTGGAAGCTGGGACCAGTGCTGTCATGGATGTCAGTAGATATTTGCGACATCAGGCTGACCGATGTCAGTTTGATGATTATTAGGGATGGGTATTGTTTAGGTTTTATCCGATACCGGTACCAAACCGGTACTTTTGAAACGGTGCCGGTGCTTAAACGGTGCTCGAACCGGTGCTTAAAGAATCAAGAACACAAAATTGGTCCAAAAACCTCTCATGTTCAGCTGTTTTTTTGTAAAAAGATAACAATGTTAGCCTTTTCTGCAGCTATGGGGCATATATGGTATCACTCTTGGCTGGAAGCAGCTTAAACAATGGAAAAAACACAAACTTTGTCCAAAAACCTCTCATGTTTAACTATTTTCCACTTTTTCTTTGGTCATTTTAGCCTTTTTGTCCAGGGTGAAGGGAGTATCTGCCATCAAACAAGAAGACAGCCGCATGTAGCTATGATGGTGTTTGCTAGTTCACCTTACATGCATTAATGTAATAACGTGGTTAGCCTACTCAACGTAAATTACACACGAACAACATGAAGCTACTCACGCAGAGAAGAACGGCTGCTGCTGCATCATCATCCTCATCATTTCTGCTACACTGGCAGGGCTAGGGGCCAGGACTCTCCTCTTCGGGTTTTTGGGGGATGTTGCTAACTCCGGGTCGATAACAGGCACCACACCCGCAGTAGATGTGCTCGGTGTGAGGTCTCGCAGCAAGCTATCAAATACGGCGCATTTCTCGGCTTTTAAAAAAACGCTATGTGTCGCCAGGTGTTTCATCAGATTTGAGGTGTTACCTCCTTTGACAGTATCACAGTATCAGCTTAAAGCACTTGTTGCAGCTGCTGAGTTTGCATCTTTTGCTGTGAAGTACAGCCAGACTTTGACCGCTTCGCCTTGGGCATTTTTAATCTGTAGCTCTGCTCTAAAAGAACGTACGTACCTGGACCCGCCTACTATCCTCGGAAACGTAAACTGATTGGCTAGAATCTAAAGTGTATCACAGCTCAGGAAAAAAAAAAGCAGAAATAAAGCACCGAAATGTGCGCTGCTTTTTGGTCTGGTTACTACCGTTTATGTCAGCGGATACCGGTACCCATCCCTAATGATTACAGACAGCAGCCAGCGGAGTGTATTATTGTATTCATATCATTATGCTGCTTCCCTCCTGTTTCTTCCAGCCTTTCAGTCTAAATCTGCCTCTGACTGAGTGGAACTTCACAGAGATGGAGTCCAACCTCAAACCAGTAAGTTCAGTCATGTGACTCTCAAAGCTTTAGTCACTGGGAGGTAAACCAGCTCAATAATAGCACGTGGCGATGATGGAGAGACTTTTATCTTCTATTTTATGTCCCGTTTCAGTAACATTAAATTCAATGTTCATCTGATTCTTAGACATTTTTCAGTTTCACTTCGATGTGCATCAGGGTGAAAACACTGATCAGATACAAAGTGAATGTTGTAACAGGATCAGTCACATGAGTGCAGTGTGAAAAGGCCCCAGCAGGTGGAGCTTTACTACAGCAGCTCCATGCTGCTCTGTGACAGAGACACTAAGCAGAATGTGACTCTGATACAAACTCCAGATGTTTTTATACCGTTCACCTCGTGGGAAGCTCTCACTACTCGCAGCTGCAGGAGGACAAAATATTCTTCTTACAGCCTCATATTCACTGGACTTTAGTGATGTTTTGTATGAGACCTCTCCACCTTTGAGGATCTTTGAGAGTCCTTCTGCAGATCTCCTCCTGATTGGTTGATCCCATGGGCTGGCCTATTGATGTGTCACCTGCTGATTGGTTCCTGTGAACATTTTAAAAACACTGGTTCCTGCTCAGCCTCCAGTCAGTGATGATGAACTGACACCGGAGCTCCCCAGTCTCTTGTTTTATAAAGCATGTCAGCCTTTCCTGTGGTGTCAGCACTCTTGTGTGTGTTCAGACCCTGCAGCACAAAGTTTCTCTCCTCTCAAGCCTCGGGGTTCTCATCAATCAGTCGCCATGATACTTTGGGATGATCTACAGCAGCAGGGGAACCTGCTCGTGTGTCTGCTGGAGTTGAAACTTCTTTTGAAGTGAATAAACATAATTTGTCCATGCACCGCAGACCAACCCAACTCTGCTGAATGTCTGCTGCCAGCTCAAGCAGTGAAGGTTTTGGGAACACTTTGGAAAGCTGTGCCTTTTCTGGCTTTCTCCTCGGTCACTATTGTTGGAGTTTCTTCAGTCAGACTTTCGTGCCTCAGAGGTGCAGCCCTCTTTCTCGATACATCGTCACCAACATCTGGCTTTTTAAAAACCCCACTTTGAGAGATCTGCATTTTTAAAAACATGAAAGGTTGATCTAAAGTGTTTTTTCAGATCAACCACTGCTAACTGCCGTTTCCTAACTGTTGACCCTGAATGTTCCTGCTATCCTACAAAAACACACAACCCCAGCACTGCACTCTGTTAAACTGTCTTATAATTACAGCGTTTTCTGATCCTGTGTCGCCACATTATTATATCTGCCATCCTATATTTCACATGTACAACACGGGTGGCTTCAGATACCCGCCCCCACAGCCCACTCATGTTGACTGAAGACACAAACACAAGCTGTGGAGCCCTGCTAGTTCTTTTGTGGTCTGAGTCTTAATTCATTCGTCATCCTGCTTCTGTTCCTCTTCAATTTAGACGAGAACACTTGATTGTTGACATTTTCTCTGTATGATTGTAGAGTCTTTAACTTACAGGATAAAGTGCATCAAGGTGGTTGTTGTAAATAAAACTGAGCTGAGATTCAGTAATTATAAATACATAAAATTCAGAGTTTTGTATGAAGAACACATAAAGTGTGATTTGGTGTATTTTGGATGTTTTAAAGCCACTAAAATTACAACCTTTTATTAAATGTTCAAAGCTCCCTTTAGTGCCACATTTGTTCATAATCTTTTCTGTTCGCAGCATTTACAGCCTTCGTGTTTATTAGCATGGATATTTCATAACAACATGAATGAGTGAATGATTTTGAGTTTTGTACAGTGCAGTCCTCACATATTTGTTGTGTAAACAAATTGTTTGATGTAATATGAAACGTTTCTGTTGGGACTTATTTCAACGTGTGCATGTTTATTTTCACAGTACATGTTCCAGAACCAGGAAGTCGAGGCTTTTCCAGCCGCTGGCTGTGAAGAACAGTGAATTTGTGCCGTGAATAGTCCTTTCTGAAGCGAAAGGTAACCGTCTCTTGTTTAAGACTAATGTCAATGCAGCTTCATATCTTCAGAGGATAATCAGACTAATCGGACTATCAAACAAATCCATTTCTTTGTGCACGAATGCAGGACTGTTTTTACAGTGTTGTCACGTCACGAAGAAATGATTTAATCAGCGTATTTCTCACATCAGCCACAAACCACACGCGAGCTTCATCTGACCGAATCGTGTTCGTTTAGCTGCTGGAAAGTTTTGGTAACTTTTTGTGATTTAAATAGACTTTTTGCGCGTACACAATGAGACACAGCTTCTCATTGGTATTACACTGAAAATAAACATTGTAATGTATTAAAAGATATAAAATAGCTGTAAAAAAGCTCCTCACTGCTCGCACACAGCAGACCTGCTCTCTGAGGCTACGTCCACACGTACACGGGTATTTTTGAAAACGGAGATTTTCCATTTTCGTTTTAAAAACTAATCCTGTCCACACGTAAAGGCAGAAATGAAGGAAAACGCTGCTAGGAACATGCCAAAGCAGCAGGTGGCGCTATATTCCTAACCGTGCAGAAATGTTGGCCAATCAGAAGTCTAGAAGCCTCGGTGGGAAAAAGTAAACAAAGCTGGGGCCAGTGTTGCCAACTTAGCGACTTTGTCGCTATATTTAGCGAGTTTTCAGACCCCCTAGCGACTTTTTTTAGAAAAAAAAAGATGTGAAAGCGCATATCGCTTTTACTCTCAACAAGCAGCGGGTGCTGTAACGCAGTCAGTTCTTCTTTTACTCTTATGCTGTTTTGTGGATCAGGTTTAAAACTACTTATAAACACAAACACACAAAGTAACTCCACCAGAGTGCCTATTTCGGGTCACTTTTGCCGGTCCAAGCCCGGGTAAAGGAGCAGGGTTGGAATTGTGACATTAAAAAAAACAATAATTGCTAAAATAAATTTAATTTGTAGCTCTAAATAAATTCTAAATGCATTTAGGACGTTTTTTGCTCACTTTATGTCTCATCCACGATGTTATTTCTCTCTCCAGCAGCGTAGGTTACAATCACATTAGCATGACCAATTATGCAAATTAGGTGATGACGTCATTTAGCGACTTCTAGCAACTTTTAGGACAACCAATAGCGATTTTCCTTACTGAGGAGTTGGCAACACTGACTGGGGCATCGAAGCAGAACTGAGTCGTATGTGTGGAGGGACAGTAACTGTGTGTATATGTAAGCATTTAAACACTGCAGAGAGAACAAGTAACAGTAACAGTATTGTAGAAATTCATTTCACCGAAACAATAACGTGGCGCACAGTGTGACGTCAAAAAAGGCGCACACCTTTGACGCTGCGTTTTCTCCGTTTTCTCCGTTTTTCTCGTCCACACGTAAATGCAAAAATCTGTGTTTTCAAAAATACCCGGGTACGTGTGGACGTAGCCTGATTCTTGTTCAGGTTTGCCATCGTGTGGTCTGAATAGGACTTCATAGGTTCAGAAGTCTTTGGATGACGAGAACATTTTAGCTTCTGTGTTTGTTAGTTAAGCAATCTGGGACTGAGGGGGCGGCTGAATCCTTGGTTTGGGCTCAGGAGGAGACACGTTGCTTTGGGATGTGTCAGGGAGGAAGTTTAAGAATCTGCTGCCTCAGATATGTGCAGGTACCTGCTATGGTGACCTCGTGAAAGTATAAATAGTTGTTGTCACTTTTAAATGAAATGAGTTGCTTTAATGCGTGCATGAATGAAACCGTTCTTATAAAGCCATCACGTGACCCACATGTCCAAACTCCTGAAAGAGCAGCTGTCCAACTGCTCATCGCAGCACAGAAACAGCTTTAGTGACGGTTACAGCTGATACTCTTACAGCCTGCTAGACCTCAGTTTGACACCTCAAACCTTTATATTTTATTACAGAGATTAGCATGCTGCAGGCTTTAAATGTACTGTGTGCAGCGGATGAACCAAATCTATTTAATATGCTCCAATTTTTAATATAAATGGGGAGTTTTCTTCACATATTAGGGTTAATTATGGGGTTTCAGTGGGCTCTGCGCCGGCCCTGTTTACATTATACATGCTTCCCTCAGGCAGCATCATCAGGAGGCACAGCAAACATTTTCATTGCTGCTCAGATGATACCCAGCCAGAAACAGAGAGCATATTTCTCCCATATTGACTTCCTGTTAAATCTGGAACTGAATTTAAAATCCTTGAATAATCAGATTGGCCCTTATGTCAAAGACTTCGCGTATCAGCACGGAGCTCCTCGCTCTCAGACGGCTTGTGGTTCGTTTAAAGGAGAACGGGAGGCAGAGCTTTCAGCTTTCAGGCTGCTTTTCTATAAAACTAGACGTTTTTTGTAATGTAAAGGTTTGTAACCTCATTGCTATCTGCATTATTTTTAATAAGAAAATGAACGTGATGCCACACCGATGACTGAAAACTGTGTCCTCAGTTTCTGACGCTCCTTTCTCCCGTTTGTGTCTGCAGGTCACAGACGCTGCTGTTACGCTTTGTACTCCAGTGGGCACCAGTTTGAGCCCCAGGCCCTGCCAGGCTATTTCCTACACGTGACTTTATTCTTTATACATCCACATGCCTACAACAGAAAAAGGTCTCTGCAGTCTTTTTGATCAAAGCTTTTATTTCCTGGTTATTTGACTTCATCGGATCTGAACGATACCTACATGAAGAAAAAAGATGTTAGTGACTATGATTTTCACAGTTAACCAATCACAGAAGAGCATTACGACAGCATTACATCTACTCTGATATTAAGCCGGATGGATGCAGACGGTGCATTCTTGGCTCCTGCACTTTAGTCTTTGTGTGAGAGGGAGTTCCTGCTTGGAGAGGTGACTTTTTCTTCCTATAAAGATTTCACGACAGATGAATATTTTTTATTAGTTTATCCTTATTAAGAATATGATGTATTTGTATCAAAGAACAAACTTTGGCAGATTTTATGTGATTTTCTCAGTCTGTGTAGGAGTGTAGAATTTGAGGTATACTTTAGGCATTTGAAAAAAATCCTCACTATCCTTCAGAGAGATAAGCGTGTTAGCGTTTCTACCAGGCTGTGTTAAAATCCACAAAGAAGGCTCTCTGAAATCTATCGCAGTAGAAGGTAACACCCATCTTTGCACAGTCCCGACGTGAAGCCTGGGATTAGCTTATTTCTCTTCTGTCTGATTTAAGTGTTAAGTTTTAATAGACAGATTCTCATTTGACAAAATCGACACTGGACACTACGGCATATTTGCACAATCGGTATATCTAGTCATTTATCTCTAGTTACAACAGTGGGTCATTGATTTCCTGTTTGTAAATAGCCAGCACTGGGTTGCTCAGTAAATGAATGACAGCATTTTTAAACCGTAATCTTGGAGACGAGTGGTCACAGTGTTGCTGCACTTGTATCTGTGCTCAGTGCTGCACAGTAAGTTCAGACTTTCATGCATAAAAACCAAAGTCAGGACAGGGGGCTACGCCAAAACCACAAGGAGAAGAAGAATTCGTCAGCTGTCCAGGAGCCGGTGTTTACTTTGACTTTGTTTCACTGAATGTACGGTGGGGTGATTACTTGATAATTGAATCTTTTACCTGCTTGAAGGAATGCGTCTTATTTACTCTGGATAACTACAATTTATTAATGATTATGCCGTTGGACATCGAATATTAGTCCTCACCACTGTTTGGAGGCAGTAGATGAACTTGAATTGTGCAATACTGTACAGAACTGTGAGAAACTGCAATGACCATAGGAATGTAGAGAGCAGCAGCTGTAAGCGGTGGACTGGAAAGCACCATAGAAAGATGCACTGCAGAAGGATAATGTTAGCTTGTGAGCCTAAAAGCCCCACTATTCATGCCGAGTCGGACAAAAGCTTCAAATTTTAGTAGCATTAGTGAGGAGGTCAGCTGCAGCGCTGCCTGCAGCAAGGCCACGACCAACATCGTGCTGCATCGTGCTGCATCGTGTAGCCGCGCCTCAGTACCTCGGCGCTCAACCAAAATCACGACTTGTGCAGAAAATCTGCAGCTTTTGCCAACAATGTGAAGCTGACCATCATGGTTTTTTCCCCATATATATCTATATATATATATATCTATATATATATATATATATATATATATATATATATCTATATATATATATATATATATAGATAGATAGATATATATGTATATACATATATATGTATATATATATGTATATACATATATATATATATATATGTATATACATATATATGTATATATGTATATACATATATATGTATATATGTATATATACATATATATGTATATATACATATATATGTATATATATATGTATATACATATATATGTATATACATATATACATATATATGATTTTCTACACACATTTATACACTTGCAGGCTAACATTTGATTATTTCATTCTCCATGCAGCTTTTGGAAAAGGGACGGAAAGCAAGTTGTGGTGTAAACAAATGAAATTGCACTAAAAATGACAGTTGTATGATATTTGAGAGTACACAGTACATTTTAGACATAGCATTTATTTGTGTTCCTCATAATAAATATGAGTGTAATTACTTTTTTCCAAGGAGTGATGAATACATGCATTCAGCTGCTGTTGTGTTCTTAATTTATTCCGTTTTCCACTTTTAATCATTTGCACTGGAAATGATCAAACTGTGTGTTCAGATGACATTATGCCTGTTGGGATTGCAGACAGATAAAAAAGTATTGATGTTCAACGAGTGAAAAGATCTCTGCTGTAACAAAGCCTGGCATCCAAAAGCACCTCTGCACGCTAAATGGACTCTAAGAAATGTGCATAGAAACACACATCACGTATATTAAAGCAGAAAATCCTGTCGACACCGGCTGTCAGTGAAGACAAAGACATGATCTCAGTGCTTAGATGCTTTTGAAAGTGAGCCGCTGAAAATGTGAATTGTTTAAAATGGATTTTTATTTTTAAAGAATAAAGTGTATCGTTACAGGGAGTCAAAGAAACTGAACATGTATTCCACCTGTGTGTGAAATATTTAAATGGATACTCCAAATAAAAATTCATAACAAACAAATTATTTATTTGAAGGATTCATCAGAATGTGTTCAACTGTGTAAACAGCTAACAGGAGCATGCTAAGTTAGCTTGTTAGCTAGCTTAGTAAAAGTTTTTCTAAAGTAGGCTGACCAACCGTCCTCTTTTCCCCGGACATGTCCTCTTTTCACGTTCTGTCCGGGGGGGATTTTCGAGATTGATAAAAATGTCCGGGTTTTCCTATATTCTGACAGAGGACCCATGTGTGTGACGTCATCCCCAATCTGCTGCTTTGTGCGCACGTTCTGCGCTCACAGACTCGTGATGGGATTTACGGCTCTTTTTAGAGAGCCGGCTCTTTTGGCTCTGAACCGGCTCTTCAGGTTGTTTTGTTGCTTTAATTAATTTATTATTAACAATAATATAAAATTATGCACAAAAGGAATTACTAATGTAAAAAAAGTGGTTTTATATATGTTTATATATAAATATTTACGGTGGCCCCTAGAGACAAAACACATACAAACTCCAAAACACTTTTGTAAATAGCAGTGAAATTAAAGACTATTAATAATTCAAAATACAAAGCACAGGGTCACCCACACAGGACATACCTCTATAAATCTATAACATGGTATAAACAGATTTTTTACTGCTTAAACACATTTATTTAAAACATTAATTATATCCATTTTAAACAAAGACACTAAAGCGTCTGTGTGCTGAGACCTCGTGGAGCACAAACAGCTTTCATGATTAAGCTGATTTATGAAAGCTCTCTGCGCCTGCAGCCATCATAGTGCAGAGAAACTACTCTGTTTGTTTGGGTTACAATGGAAATGTATTATTATTATTACAAAAGGAAAATACATTTCCCATGAGGCCTTTTGCATTCACACATTCATGTGGGGCTGGCTCAGTGTCAGCAACGAGGTTTGATCCGTTTGGCCTGGCAGCAGGTTTTAGGGATGCACAAAGGGTCTCCCTGCACCAAATACAGGTTGGTTACATAATTACCACATTAATAAAGTATTCTGATTCTGAAGAAATAACACAAATAAATTATTTTCTGTTAGAAATAAAGCTAACTAACGTTAGGAAACTCAAGCAGTTTCTTTCATGTGGACTTTGTTATGAGCTGCCTCTTTCTTCTTTTTTGAAACAAACTTCACACTTCAGTCCTACAGTCTTACCGCTCAGCATCCGCTACAGCAGGAGCACAAAATATTTCAAAAGGCAAATTACAGCAAGTCGTAAAATAAATGAGGGAAAAACATTATGTGAATGTATGAAAAACAGGGAAACAGAAGTCACGGAGAAAAAAGAAACCGATATTCAAAAACATAAAGATGAGACCATAAAAGAAGTCACAGACAGCTCCAAAGATCATGATGCAAATCAACAATTACAGACTGTAAAGTAGTCAGAGTCACATCTCATTGAATATACAATTAATTTTCAGTTTGCCTATTATCCATCTATTTTTGACACCTTCTGGGTCTGAGACGTGGAGTGGGCAGGAGTCCAAGCAGAGATCTACAGACCTTCCTTTCCCTGAGTAGCTCCTCTAGCTCTTCAAGAAGAACAGAAAGACATTTCTAAGCTAGCCAAAGGCTTCAAGCCTCGTCCTAGTCAGTTCTGCAGAAGCTCCTAAGTCGGTGCCTTTCAATGTGGAGGGATGGCTCAAATTTGAATCCCTCTTTAAACACTGAGATCTTTCCCTTATAATATCGCTGGAGACAAATCCATCTGTCAGTCTCCTGCTCCACTCTGACCTCACTCGTGACCAACACCCCAAGAGAAGCTCCACCTCCTCTTAGGGTAGCATCTTAATCTTTCATCGTTTTCCAACTGAAAGCCGTCAACTCAAATTCAAGTTTCAAGTTTTATTTGTCATATGCAAGTTAGCACAGGGTCAACATTGCAATGAAATGTGTTTGACGAGCAGCAGTCACTCAGCAGCATGGTACAGTACAGAAAATATAATAAAATATAATAAAATAAAATAAAATAATAGAAAAATAGTAAGGAGCAAAATATTAGAGAGACATGGTAAAAGAGAAAAAATGACTAAATATATATGTATCTATAAATATAAATATATGTCCACTAGTGATTAAATAAGAAAATCTTGAAAAGAAATATGACGGGAGGGCAGATGGGATATTGCACAGGAATGAGCAGCAGAAAATTACAGTATTGCACTTTAAATATAAATATCAATGACAATAAAGTGAAGTGACCAGTGCAGATTAAACAGAGTACTTGTGAAGCTGCAGGGTAGCTTCTGAGTGCTGTGTTGTGTGTGTTTAAGTGTTGTGGTTGAGGTGTCGTACGGCTTGGTGGTAAAAACTGTTTTTAAGTCTTGTAGTCCGAGCAGACAGACTCCTGTAACGTCTGCCAGATGGTAACAAGGAGAACAGCTGATGTGCTGGGTGGCTGTGGTCCTTGATGATGCTGTGAGCTTTACGGAGGCATCGCTGGAGGTAAATGTCCTGAATGGCAGGAAGCCTCGTGCCAGTGATGTGCTCTGCTGCCTTCACCACCCTCTGTAGTGCTTTACGGCTGCTGGCAGAGCAGCTTCCGTACCAAACTGTGATGCAGCTCGTCAGCAAGCTCTCAATTGCACACCTGTAAAAATTTGAGGTGATGTTGGCGTTCATGCTAAACTTCCTCAGCCTCCTCAGGAAGTAAAGCCGCTGGCGAGCTTTCCTGATAGCAGTGTCTGTGTGAAGGGTCCAGGAGAAGTCCTCTGTGATGTTGACTCCAAGGAACTTAAAGCTGCTGACCCTTTCGACCTTGACACCGTTGATGTGGATGGGCTGGTGTTCTCTGACTGGTCGTTTCCGGTAGTCCACTATCATCTCTCTAGTTTTGCTGATGTTGAGAGTCAGGTTATTTTCCAGGCACCACTCGTACAGCGCCATCACCTCCTCTCTATAGGCCGTCTCATCATTGCCTGTGATGAGGCCTATGATGGTTGTGTCATCAGCAAACTTGATGATGGTGTTGGACTCGTGTTTAGCAACACAGTCGTGTGTGAACAGGGAATATAGGAGGGGGCTAAGCACACAACGCTGTGGTGTACCTGTGTTTAAGATGAGTGGTGAGGAGGTGTCTTTACCAACTCTCACCACCTGGGGCCTGTTTGTGAGGAAGTTTAGAATCCATCTGCAGATTGGTGTTCCCAGCCCAAGGTCGACGAGCTTCGTGGCAAGTTTTGAGGGGATGATGGTGTTAAATGCAGAGCTGTAGTCGATGAAGAGCATCCTTGCATATGTATTCCCTTTCTCCAGGTGAGTGAGGGTGGTGTGCGTTGGCATTGGCGTTGTGCAACTCAGACTTTTCATCCCAGCTGCTTCAAACTCGGCTACAAACCGCAAGCTGGAGGTGATTTGCTTCATGAAGCCAACACAACCACATCATCTACAACAAGCAGAGATGAGATCCTGACATCACCACACCTATGGGCTCAAATTGTGGTCATAAATATTTTGTACTTGTAAATCAGGATTTGTGTGTGTAAAAAGAATTTGTGTGTGGCCAAAAAATCTGTGAGAAAGTCTGCACTCAAGTTTCAAGTTACAAGTAAGAAATTTGACCCTATTTTCTTCCTTTCATCTGATTGGCCAATGTCATGTCAATCACAAATTTAACTATCCAATCAGAGAACAGATGGGTTTGGCTGTCGGAGGGGTGCTTTATGGAGCTTCAGGTCCTTGAAGGGAATAAATGCCCTTTTAGATGCCAGCCCAGCGTTTTCCTTCATCACCACGAAGGAAAACAGTCTGTGGTCGTCTGAGTTTCGTGATTTTTGTGTCACAGGTTTACATGCTTAATACAGGGACCTGAACCTTTTCAATAGCGCTGCGAACCTCCTGGGGGGTGGGCAGTGTTGTGGAAATGACACAGTCTTCACTAGTGGGGATAGTTACAAAGCTTTCCTTCGTTATGAATTAGCATACATGCTTTTATTGAACATTTGAAGAACCAGCAAAAAAAACAGAAACTCTTGTAGAGGACATAAAGTCAGAGATAGAAAAGACAAGGAGCAGGTGCATCTAGTGCAGGTAGAGCTGCTGCAAAAACCCACAGAGCTCAGCAGCCAGTGCAACAAATTCTGTATCCTTGGCTTTTAGTTAGCAGTTAGCATTAGCAGCACATGCTGCGTCTGATGTGAAAGGACCTTTATGCTGCGCACTGTGACTCATAGCAATGGTCCCGGGTCAGCCCTGACTTTGTGTTAAACTAATCCTAAAGTAATAATGGTATTTCTAACCACTGATAAAGCACAACTTTATCCTTTCAACAGCTGCTGAAAGTTAGGGGACCTAGCTGCTATCGGATATTTACATAGAGATCCTCCAGCTTCAAACTGTATTACCCTTCAATGACCTGCAGTTCAAAAAGGCACCCCTCCGACAGCCAAACCCATCTGTTCTCTGATTGGATAGTTACATTTGTGATTGACATGACATTGGACAATCAGATGAAAAGAAGAAAAATAGGGTCAATTGACTACGTGCACGTTAGCATATGCTACTTCCGGTGCAGAAACTCCTGTGGGGAGCTTTGTTTCCGGTGTCCTATTCGCGCCTGGTTTACGGTCCAAAACAAGTTAAGCAAATGAATGAATCAAGCGGCGATTTACATTTCTATAGATGTCTCGGGCATTTACCCAATATATCTGTAAATAATGTTCATCAACTTGTTGATATTTTCCCCCCGCGCCTCAGGGCAAAAGAGAAAATGGATTCAAATGTTATATTTCTCAGCTGTCCCTCGTTTATCGCGGGTGTTATGTTCTAAAAATAACCAGTGATAGGTGAAATCAAGTAGCCAATTTTATTTTTTGACGGTGCAAAACGTTTCGTGGACATCGTGGACATACAGCACTTCAGAGTCACACTGCTAGCATCGATGCAGCGATTCTGTATTGTACAGGAGAGACGTCACGGAGGAGATCGTCTGCAGCGATCAGGACGCAGGACAATGTGATGTAAAAAAATAAGCATGCAAACTTGCACGAAAAAATCTCACAGCCAGGTGAAAGGTGAACCGCGTTATTAGCGAGGGACCGCTGTAAGTTTGAAGGTAAGTCACAACATACCCCTCGTAAATACTAATGTATAGAAACCGTTACCAGCAATCGTTCATTTTTTTGTGTGGCTTTTTTTCACGGCTCCTCCGTGAATCGCAACCTTATCGTGGTGGAGGGGTTTGTGTGTCCCAGGGATCCCAGGGGCTATGTTGTCTGGGGGCTTTTGCCCCCTGGTAGGGTCTCCCATGGCAAATTGGTCCTGGGTGAGGGACCAGACAAAGAGCGATTCAGAAGACCCCTATGAAAAAAACACAGAGGGAACAGTTTACCCTGCCCGGGATAGGGTTACCGGGGCCCCGCCCTGGAGCCAGGCCCGGGGAGGGTGCCCGAGGGCGAGCGTCTGGTGGCCGGGCCTTAGTCCATGGGGCCCGGCCGGGCACAGCCCGAAGAGGAGACATGGGCCCATCCTCCCGCAGGCCCACCACCCGCAGGAGGCGCCATAGGGGTCGGGTGCATTGTGTGCCGGGTGGCGGCCAGGAGCGGAGGCCCTGGCGGACTGACCCCCGGCTGCCAAGACTGGCAATAGGGACATGGAATGTCACCTCTCTGGTGGGGAAGGAGCCTGAGTTAGTGCGTGAGGTTGAGAGGTACCGGCTAGATATAGTCGGGCTCACCTCTACGCACGGCTTGGGCTCTGGAACCAGTCTCCTGGAGAGGGGCTGGACTCTGTCTCAGTCTGGAGTTGCCCCTGGTGAGAGGCGGCGGGCTGGGGTGGGTATTCTAATATCCCCTCGGCTTGCTGCCGGTACGTTGGGGTTTTTCCCGGTGGACGAGAGGGTTTGTTCCCTGCGCCTTAGGGTCGGGGAACGGGTCCTGACTGTCATCTGCGCTTATGCGCCGAGTGGCAGTTCGGAGTACCCAGCCTTCTTAGAGTCCCTGGGGGGGGTGCTGGAAGGTGCTCCACCTGGAGACTCTGTTGTCCTGCTGGGAGACTTCAATGCTCACGTGGGTAACGACAGCGAGACCTGGAGGGGCGTGATTGGGAGGAACGGCCTCCCTGATCTGAACCCGAGCGGTGCTTTGTTATTGGACTTCTGTGCTAATCACAGTTTGGCCATAACGAACACCTTGTTCGAACATAAGAGTGTCCATAAGTGCACGTGGCACCAGGACGCTCTAGGCCGTAGGTCGATGATCGATTTTGTAATCGTATCACCAGACCTGTGACCATATGTTCTGGACACTCGGGTAAAGAGAGGGGCTGAGCTGTCAACTGATCACCACCTGGTGGTGAGTTGGATCAGGTGGCGGGGGAGGACGCTGGACAGACCTGGTGCACCTAAACGCGTAGTGAGGGTGTGCTGGGAACGACTAGCAGAGGCCCCAGTCCGCGAGATCTTCAACGCACACCTCCGGCAGAGCTTCAACAGCATTCCGAGGGAGGCGGGGGACATTGAGTCCGAATGGACCATGTTCAGCGCCTCCATTGCCGAAGCTGCTGCATTGAGCTGCGGCCGCAAGGTGGTTGGTGCCTGCCGTGGTGGTAATCCCCGAACCAAATGGTGGACACCAGAGGTGAAGGGAGCCACCAGGCTGAAGAAGGAGTCCTATCGGGCTTGGTTAGCCTGTGGGACTCCGGAGGCAGCCGACAGGTATCGACAGGCCAAGCGGAATGCGGCTCGGGCAGTGGCTGAAGCAAAAACTCGGGTGTGGGAGGAGTTCGGAGAGGCCATGGAAAAAGACTTTCGGACTGCCTCGAAGAGGTTCTGGCAAACCGTCAGGCGTCTCAGGAGGGGAAAGCGGTGCTCTACCTGCACTGTGTATAGTGCTGGCGGAGCGCTGCTGACGTCGACTGAGAAAATTGTCAGGCGGTGGAAGGAATACTTCGAGGACCTCCTTAATCCCACTGACGCGTCTTCCAAGGAGGAAGCAGAGTCTGGGGATGAGGGGAATGACCCGCCAATTTCTGGGGGCGAGGTCACTGAGGCAGTTAAACAACTCCTTGGTGGCAGAGCCCCTGGTGTTGATGAGGTCCGCCCCGAGTTCCTGAAGGCTCTGGACGTTGTAGGGCTGTCCTGGCTGACACGCCTCTGCAATGTTGCGTGGAGATCAGGGGCAGTACCCGTGGATTGGCAGACCGGGGTGGTGGTCCCCATCTTTAAGAAGGGGGACCGGAGGGTGTGTTCCAACTACAGGGGGATCACACTCCTCAGCCTCCCCGGGAAAGTCTATGCCAGGGTGCTGGAAAGGAGAGTTCGTCCGCTAGTCGAACCTCTGATGCAGGAGGAACAATGCGGTTTTCGTCCTGGTCGCGGAACACTGGACCAGCTCTTCATCCTCTCGAGGATACTTGAGGGTGCATGGGAGTTTGCCCAACCAGTCTACATGTGTTTTGTGGACTTGGAGAAGGCATTCGACCGTGTCCCTCGGGGTGTCCTGTGGGAGGTGTTGCGGGAGTATGGGGTGTCTGGCCCATTGCTACGGGCCATTCGATCCCTATACAACCGTTGCAAGAGCTTGGTTCGCATTGCCGGCAATAAGTCGGACTCGTTCCTGGTGGGTGATGGGCTCCGCCAGGGCTGCCCTTTGTCACCGGTTCTGTTCATAATTTTTATGGACAGGATTTCTAGGCGCAGCCAAGTGGCGGAGGGCTTTCGCTTTGGTGGCCTCAGGATCTCATCTCTGATTTTTGCGGATGATGTGGTTCTGTTGGCTTCATCGGGTGAGGGCCTCCAGCTCGCACTGGAGCGGTTCGCAGCCGAGTGTGAAGCAGCGGGAATGAGGATCAGCACCTCCAAATCTGAGGCCATGGTTCTCAGCCGGAAAAGGGTGGAGTGCCCACTCCGGGTCGGGGATGAGGTCCTGCCCCAAGTGGAGGAGTTCAAGTATCTCGGGGTCTTGTTCGCGAGTGATGGGAGAAGGGAGCCGGAGATCGACAGACGGATTGGGGCTGCAGCTGCAGTAATGCAGACGCTGCACCGGTCCGTCGTGGTGAAGAGGGAGCTGAGTGTAAAAGCGAAGCTCTCAATTTACCGGTCGATCTACGTCCCTACCCTCACCTATGGCCACGAGCTGTGGGTAGTGACCGAAAGGACGAGATCGCGGATACAAGCGGCGGAAATGAGCTTCCTCCGAAGGGTGGCTGGCATCTCCCTTAGAGATAGGGTGAGAAGTTCGGCCATCCGGGAGGGGCTCAGAGTAGAGCCGCTGCTTCTCCACATCGAAAGGAGCCAGCTGAGGTGGTTTGGGCATCTGGTAAGGATGCCCCCTGGGCGCCTCCTGGGTGAGGTGTTCCAGGCATGTCCCACCGGGAGGAGGCCCCGGGGCAGACCCAGGACACGCTGGAGAGATTATATCTCTCGGCTGGCCTGGGAACGCCTTGGTGTTCCCCCGGATGAGCTGGAGGAGGTGGCTGGGGAGAGGGAGGTCTGGGCCTCTTTGCTTAGGCTGCTGCCCCCGCGACCCGGCCCCGGATAAAGCGGATGAAGATGGATGGATGGATGGATGGATTTTTTTCACGGTTTGTTAACATGCTGTGTAGGTGTGTACTTGACTAGCTGATATCGACATAATGGGGGAAACACCTGGTTTGACTATTGTTCACCTGTAGTGTGAATGCTGAACATTTGCCTGTTTAAATCATGAGACCAGTCACTATACAGAGATGTGCTTCTGAGTGTGGACGATGTGTCTGCTGCAGTTCTGCTTGTGTTGAGTGATGGAAACAACTGATCGATCTAAACTCTTTAAACGTCAAAATTGATCATTAGATTTTTATGACACAACAGTGGTGAGTGTTCCCACCTTCTCTTTGTAACTTAACGCCATCTTTCCGTTTTCGAGTTTTGGACATGATTTTGGAGAATATCTTTGCAGTAGTGATTGACCGCAAAGTAAAGCTACCGGAAATGCACAACCCCACATCCGGTCTCAAACCAGGAAGTTAGCATTTTCTCGTGCACAGGGTCAATAGGGTCGAGTTTCACACGTATTTTTTTGGCTAAGTCCACACACAAATCTTTTTTACACATACAAAACCTGATTTACAAGTACAAAATATTTTTTTATTTTATTTTTTTTCCTTCAAAAGTCTTTTTATTAGACAAAGGTTCCAATACAATGTATACAATAACACAAAATGCTTCAGAATATTCCAAAATTTCAATCTTGTTCCCACCCTAACAAGAGGGGGGGGGGGGGGGGGGGGGGTTCCTTGGACTACTCAGTAACAGTAGTTGTGGGCCTTTCAAAGAAGTCCAGACCCACGAACTGTATATCTAATTTTTTCTAAGTCCATACAAGACATCATATCTTTTAGCCATTGTGTGTGTGAGGGGGGAGAAGAGTTTTTCCACTTCAGCAGTATAGCTCGCCTGGCCAGCAATAATGAAAAGTTTAATGTTCTGAGTCTGGAGTTGGACAGATTCAGATTCTGGACCGCACCAAACATAGCACAGAGTGGCTCTGGTTCAATTTGATGCTGCAAGACTTCAGAGATGGTATGGAAAACAGATTTCCAAAAGGTGGACGAAGAAGGGCAGGACCAGTACATATGAAACAATGTACCAGGAGCACCCCCACACCTTACACAGGCTGGGTCCACCCCTGGGTATATGTGTGCCAGTCTATCCCTGGACCAATGCCCCCGATGAACTATCTTAAATTGGATGAGTGTATGTCAAGCGCACATTGATATATTGTGAACCTGGCCAAGGATAGAGTCCCACAGTTCATCCGTAATACGAAAGGTAAGGTCCCTTTCCCATTTAGATTTGATAGCAGCTACTGAAGAGCCTTGTGAATTGGAAATTGAGCCGTACAAGGCTGATATTATGCCCCTTGAGGTTGGGTTGACCATTAAAAAATCATCTACTGGATTGTGTGAAGGCATTTGGGGGAATTCTGCTGTCTCAGTCTGCACGTAGTGTCTGGCCTGTAAGAACCGAAAAAACTGAGCTGCAGCTATGCCAAATTTGGTGGATATTTGAGAGAAACTTACAAATTGTCCATCTTCATATAAGTCTGCAAAGGATTTTAGGCCCTTTCTATGCCAGATATGAAAAGCATTATCTGCTATTGAGGGAAGAAATAGGTGGTTTGCTGCAACTGGGCTTTGAAGTGAGAAAGCCCGGAGACCCAGACTCTTCCTAAACTGAGACCAGATTCTAAGAGACTGCTGGACAACTCTATTGTTACTGGGTAGAGGCAATGCCAAAGGGAGTGATGAAGCTAAAGTCGCAGGTAGAGAAATTTTCCCACTTGAATATGACTCCATGGCAACCCAAACTGGTGGTGATGGTTCGAGATGGTAGTGTCTCCAATATAACAAACACCTGATATTGGTGGCCCAATAATAGTATTGGAAATTAGGGAGGCCTAAACCTCCAACCGGCTTGGGCCTTTGAAGAATAGATTTCTTCAATTTGGGAGGTTTACCATTCCAAATAAATGAAGTGATTAGTGAGTCTAGAGATTTAAAAAATGATTTTGGAATCAGGATAGGGAGGCATTGAAAAACATGTAAGAATATAAGTACAAAATATTTATGACCACAATTTGAGCCCATACACACCCTGCCCTGCAGATTCTGGCCAATAAAAAGTTATGAACTATAATCTGCACTTTAAAAACTGCAAACTTGAAAAGCTCTTAGCTCTTTTCTTTAGACAGACCTTGAAATGTGCAGTATTTGTTTTGCAGGCTGACAGACACCAGATCGATGCAGATATATATTTCTGAAGGACGTGCACAGAGTCATCAAGAGGAAAAGCATTTTTGATTCCCTCCCAAAGATAAAAACAAGTTTGTTTATATATATTGAAAATAATCTGTATTGATACCTCTGTAAATTAACAGTGTTGGAGCTATTTGTTCTTATTTTTTACTTTATGTAGTGGCAATTCCTTTTGTTTGACAAACCAAACATCCCACAATTAAAAGTCCACAAGCCACTGCTGCACTGAGATACTATTTCGTACGCAGGAGAAAGAAGTCCACTGTCCAGACTTGAGTTGGACAGTGGACCAGTTTGGCAAGTAATAACAAAATCCATTTTTTTGTTACTTCCTGCTGCTTCTCCTGCTCTGGTAAAAAACCATAGGCCCACCCCAGTGCATGCTGGTCCTTTTGGGACTTTAAAGTAATTGTGATTGTATGCACAATTAGGGGCCGGAGTGTTGGAGCTATTTGTTCTTATTTTTTATTATTTTGAAATTAGTTAAAGTTTGTTGTTAGTTTACTTATATCTTGGGATTTATTTACAAGTTTATTTGTTGGTTAATATTTTGTTTCAATGTTTGTTTGATGTTACTTTGTTAAATTAGTCAGGAAGAGCTGTAGGGCCATTTTTGTTTCTATAAATAAATAGACTGGTATAGGACCAGCATGCACTGGGGTGGGCTTATGGTTTTTTACCAGAGCAGGAGAAGCAGCAGGAAGTAACAAAAAAATGGATCTTGTTATTGCCAAACTGGATAAATAAACCATAAAAACGCAACTTTCAAGTTTGGACAGTGGACTTCTTTTGCCTGCATACGAAATATTATCTCAGTGCAGCAGTGGCTTGTGGACTTTTAATTGTGGGATGTTTGGTTTGTCAAACAAAAGGAATTGCCACTACAAACAGTAATAATGAATACTGCAAAAAGTCAAGACTTCTTGTGGTGAATTCATTGGAGTTGGAATGACTTCATTACATTACACATGTGTGCGTGTGATGCACGTCTCTTGTGCTTCCTTGCTGAGCTGTGACAAAATGAGAACCTGAAAAATAACCTGCTTCACTTACGTAACAGCAAAACTCTCAAATTATTTTTAGCCTCGAGCTGAATTTTGGATTTTTTTAAAATATAAAACTGTGTTTCCTTAAATGTAATAGCGAGTATTAAAACACTGCTTTAGTGCTATAAATGGGAGTAATTACATCAATTTGGATTTCAAACTGAGTTATCAGCAGTCACTGAAAAGTCTTTCATTAAAATATGAATTGCCTTTATTTTATCTCCGTACTATAACTCTGCACGCTCCCCCTGCTGCAGCCACAGAAAGAGTCTGGAGCATTTTAAAAACAGACGGGGCGATATGAGCCGAGCTCGCCGCCATTACCAGGAACACACACTGACAGGAAGTACAGAAGCTAGAAATACATAAATATTTCCTCTCTCCTCTCAACTTGTGCGTCTCTCAGCTTCTCTTCATCTCAGGCTTGAGCTGCACTCGTCTCCAGTTACGCCTCTGATGTAGCACATCTTCCATTTGTGAATCCTCCAAATTAGATTTCTCCCCTTTTAACCAGCCATCAACCTGACAGTGTGAGTGGTAAAGTCACCGTCTAATATCTGGATGTGATGTCAGGGAAACGCTGCGTTCTTTCATCAGTGCACACGATTTATAATGGAGATGCCAGTTTTCCTCTTTTTACATGAACAAATCTTCAGACTGGGTTTGGTTGGCATTACTCGTTTTTAATTGTCTCATCTTTTTGTTCTTGCTGGTGAGGATAACAACATTAAATGCTCTCAATGCTGTTCTGACTTACACAGTTGTTGTTTGGTTTGTTGCAAACCAAAATTGTCAGTGACTACACTCCGTATGTCCCTGACCCTAACCCATGTCTTTATGGATAGTGATGTGCGGCTCGATACTGAAATATCGATTCCTCCGATCATTTATGTTCTAGAATCGATTCTCATATTAAAATATCGATATTTTAGTAATTATGGGTAAATTTGTAGTTTATCATTAACAGGAACACAGTGGAAAGAAACTATATCATTCAGATTGTCTACGTTGGAAGGAACTACTTTCTTTTCTACCTTCCATAGTCATGTGCGAAATACGGCTGTATAAATGTGTCGCAGCCCCTTGGCGTGCGCACTCACAACAACGGCTGAGCGTGAACAGAGTCATGTGTGGACGTATTTTACCTCCACAAACAGCCGAGACGCGGTTTGCGATACACCTGGCAAGAAAGTGAGGTGTTGTGGCAACACCACTAACCTGGTCAAACACCTCAGAGTAAATCATATCACAGAATCAACACGTTCTCACTCCCAAAGCGTAACATTTTACGCTAGGTGACAAATCGTCAACATATTACGTTTTCGGCTACCCACCACGTTCCTAAATGACGACCTCGGAAAAATGAGGAAATATGAGAACCGTATGGACTCAATCTACACATGTTCGCTCTTTTTCTTCAGATCGCTTAGAAACACGCTATTTAACATCATTAAAGTCCTGGTTAAGCTCAGGAAAAAGGTTATGGTTCGGGCTAGGGATAAGGTTAGGTTTAGGGCTGGAATACAGGGCTGGAACGTCTATTACCGCGGGAGCGTCATTGCACTGGATTTCGGCCATAACCCGCCGCGTCCCATAAGAACGCCGAAGGTCTCCTTTCCCGTTCCTCAGGAACGCCGCGGGACGTGACAAAACGTTGGCATGTTACGCCTCGGGAGTGAGAACGGGCTGAACAGAATACAACGAGCGTATGTTGAGGCGAACTGAAGAGGAGGAGAGGGACAGGTGCTGCCAGGGCCAGACAGACGTCTCTCACAGAGTCCTTTAGTGCTGCAGGCAACGTGTTGAAATAGCACAACTTCAGTTTTTTTAAATTTCTATATGATGAATTCTGCATTATTAAGTGATAAGAACAAGTAATCTGATGTCCTGTAATTATGATGACGCTATCATTTGAGATACAATAAAAGATACAATAAATAAAATACGTTTTTGTACAAAGTATCGGTATCCGATCAGTATCGTCGATACCACCCTGAATATTACTTGGTATCGGATTGGAAAGGAAATCAGTGGTATCGCACATCAATATTTATGGACCTTGCTTTGTGCGCTGGTGGAAGGGGGGCATCCCCAAACTGTTCCCTCAAAGTTGGGAGGGTGAAATTGTCCAAGATGTCCTGGTAAAACTGGGTAAAAAAACAAAAACCCCACACCATAATCAAGACAAGCACCTGGTAACCACCAAACCCAGACTCGTCTATCAATCCAAACAGAGAAGGCTGATTGGCCGCTCCGGAGAGCTCGTCTCCACTCCTCTAGAGTTTTCACAGCACTGCATCTTTGCATTGCACTTGGTGATGTGAGGCTCGACTGCAGCTGCTCAGCCATGGAAGCCATGAGCGTCTCTACACGCAGTTCTTTAGCTCAAAGTGTTCCCAGTTGCTCCCACGTCACGGAGCTCCTGACGGCTCGCAGGTCATTCTTTCACAAGTGTTTTTAAAAGCAGTCTGCACGCCTAGGTGCTTGATTTTACAGACCTGTGGTCGTGGACGTGATTGGAACACCTGCATTCAGTGATTTGAAAGGCATAGAGTGTATTTCTGTCTAAGGTCACCAGAAGCTGCACACACTGTAGTGACTGCCAAACCTCATATTTCATTGATTTTGCAATAAAATAATAGAAGTCTACTTTGTTACATGCCTGTTGCTCTGACTGCTCCCTCTTCATTGGTCCTTCCTTCTTCTCCTTGCATTTGTGGTGGGCGGGACTAAGACACAAGGAAAGCAATGGAGGATGTGCAGGCAGCAATAAAAGGAGAACGAAGGCGTCATCTGACCAAACAGGCGGTGGAGAGCATGCTGTCAGCGTGAGAGAAGACATGTGGCAGTCGTTCAGTTTCTCCAAAGGCCTGCCACTTGGTTTTTTTAGGGATCAAGTATGTCAAGAATTCAAATTTAAGAACCTGCTTTATTTATTTTTATTTAAAGTCAGATGACCCCAAATCATTTCCTCCTCCCTTCATATCACCCGCCTCACGTGTATTATAATTTAGCCTGTAGGCAGTTGCCAGAAACTGATCCTGTTTCAAATGGAGCTTTTTGAGTTTTATGGCAGATTTAAAACACTGCAAACAACAGTGATCACTTAAATGTACACAGTGTACATGCGTGCAAGGGCTCAAGCCGAACTGGCTACACAAAAAGAAACTTTTGTACGTTTCTCTGCCTTAACACACATTCACAATTTCAGTGTGACGTTTACGTTTCATTCATGTAATCTTGCATAACGTCTTGCACAATGCAAAATATACAGGGGGCTGTTCGGTGAGCCGCTGTGACTGTAATGAGATGCTGCTGGGATGCTTTATCTCAGCAGCTGAAACGCGACTGTGCAGCTATTTTTAGCCCTTTAGGAAAAGCTTTGTAGTGTTCAGAAAGTTTGTGTGTGCGTGTGCATGTGTGTGCGCGCGCATATGCGTGCGCACGTGTGTGTCTGTGTGTGCATGTGTGTGTGTATGTGTGTGTCTGTGCGTCTGTGCATGTGTGTGCGCGCACCTGTGTGTGTCTGTGTGCATGTGTCTGTGTGTGTGTGCACATGTGTGTGCACATGTGTATGCATGTGTGTGTGTGCGCACGCGTGCGTACATGTGCGCGTGTGCGTGCATGTGTGTGCACCTGTGTGTGCATGTGTGTGTGTGAGTTGGGGGCTTTTGTGTAGTTATTTCTTTAATGCTAATAACCTTTGTTACTCTTCCTCCTCTCCTGCCATCCTCGTCCTCCTCGCCGCTCTTCTGTATCTTTATCAATCAGCACGATGATGTTTTGTTTGTTTCTCCTGCGGGTTGTGCACATTATTTCGCCTCTTATCTCCACCACCTCTGCCTGTGCTCGCTTCGGCCTGTAACCCTCTGTCGGCACTCACTACACAATCGCTCACACCCTGCCCGCTAATTCTTCCCTCCCCCTCGCTCCCTGCTCCATACTGCTGCATTATTCAGACTGAGTGCTATTTGGAATGGCTTGTGTTGTCCCTGCGTACCTCTCCTTTCATCGTGCTCTGTGGAGCATCGCTCCAGAGGTTAACCCCTCCTTGCAAAACCACAGATTGCACCAGAAACACATGCACACAAATGCACAATTTACCAGGCCATAGATTCGCTAGACGTGACAGACGCATCTTTATAAACCTGGTGTAATCCTCATATAAGGTAGTGCTCACTATTGTCATGACAAACATACTCCTTTATTTCTTCCCTGAATGCCAGCCAGGGCTCCACAGAGATCACTTAAGAAGCAGCTGCAGGCAGATGCACAGCCAAACTACAACAGAACTCGATGTCTTTTATTTATAACCAGCAGCAGCAGAGCTGAAGCACTTCAACTGCAGGCGCCACAGACTCACAACACAGAGCAGGGACGAGGCTTTGCACTGGTAGAAAAAAGGGAAAAGAGGACAAACAGCCCTGCATATTTAATCATCTAAAAGAGCCAGGATGACTGAACGGAAAGCAAAGAGCAACTGAAAGTCTCTTCATCAGAAAGCTCTGCATCTTTAGCAATGTGTAAAAGCAAATGTGGCGTATGAAAGGATATACGCAGCAAGGAGTAGCGAAAAATGTGCCTGTTGGGCCAGTTTTGTACTGTTTAAGATGTCACACATCACAAGCAGGAGCAAAAACACTGAGACATAGATGGTGATGAAGTGTATATCTAATAGGTATGAAATCTCATCTGTTTATGGCGCAAATTCTAAAATAGTGGCAGCTGAAAGTGGCTCTTGAAGGGTTCTGGCAGCTGTTTCCTTTGTTCAGTTTTCACTTGTTTTAGTGAAGTAGCTTCTGTGGCACCTCCACCATCATTTGTTCTGCTTTTCCCTTTTTCATTTTATGCCCGATAGCTATGCAGATGGACTTCAGGGGGCACAGCCGAAAGATGAAAGCTATGAATGTTCGTGAGAGTAAAACAAAAGGGAGGGTTAGCGGTAGCGGCGGCAGTGATGATGATGATGATGATGACTGGGGCATCAGGGTTGAAGCTCTGCTGCATTTTTCATGTAAAATGTATTTTTATAGCTGCGCTTTGAGGATGTATACAGAGTTATTGATGTCAAACAAGACGAGGACACTGAATCAGTGATTGTTCGTATTAATTAAAGATCACGATACAGTCATTCTAGTTTTCCACTTAATGTTTTAGTAGCACTTGTTTCTTTCCTCTGATTTAATGACACAGTAGCCAAGGCGCAAACAGTCAGTTTTCCTTTTTACAAGAGTTTTCAGTGCGTCTCACTGACAGCTACACTGTAACTGTTATGGATTAAATGTTTCATTAAATGTTTCATTCCTAGTTTTAAAGCTCCCAGTCACAGTAATATAGTGGATCCATCGTTCAGTCCATCCATCCCTTTTCTTCCGCTTGTACAGCTCTATCAGAGGGCAAAAAGCCTGGACAGGTTTTCAGTCTATCACAGAGAGACAACCACGCCCACGTGGTTACACCTCTTCCAGTCACGTGCATGTTAGTATGACATCAAACAGGATCACTCCGTGGCTGTATTAACTTCAGACCAGATAAGAGTCCGCTACACCCTATCCACTCACACTAACTTGCATTAACATCTGTTTAACTTACCGGTATCAAATCGCATCTTAAATGTGATTTCATAGCAGTATTAACACCGTCACTCTCCGTCAGGGATTTAATTGGAATGTTTCCGGGTTTTTTCCCCGTCTTGTTTTTATGCTGCTCACCCTCGTCCTTGGTTTCTTTCTTTATTTCTTTCACTGCTTCGATCACCTGCTTCCACACTCATCCACAAACAACATCCTTTATTTCAACATTATATGCACAGCACGATCACGCACAGTCATGCGTGATCAACGGCAGCACATTTACATCAGTCAGACAGCGCACACAGGCCTATGGGATACACACACTTAAGCCAAACATACTCATATTAGTAAATATGCACACACATAGTCAGACTCAGGGAGCATCTCGCCACACATTTTTTCTCTCTCTCCCTCTCCTTATTTACGAACAAGTGATGTATTCTCTCCACCTGCGACACACACAGCGTACACACCTAGTTATACACAGACATCTATGGGCGCACTAAGGTTTGTTACATGGAATATAAATGGAGCTCCAGAGAAAAGAGGCTAAAAATATTTAACCAACTCAAAAAACTACAGGCAGATGTTGTCCTTTTACAAGAGACCCACAGACCTCTTAGAGGTTCGAATGAACTTAAAACACCTGAGTTTCCTAATGTGTTCTCAGCTTGTTATAATTCTAGACAAAGGGGAGTAGCAATTTTAATACATAAAAATATTAATTTCACAGTACTCGATACAGTTATAGATCCAGAGGGCAGATTCTTAATCATTAAACTATCTATACTTGATAAAAAGCTATGTATTGTAAGTGTATATGGTCCAAATGTTGATGATCCCTCATTCTTACAGGGTTTTTTCAGTGCACTCTCTGAACACTTAGATGGCACACTTGTTCTTGGAGGCGACCTCAACCTTGGACTGAATGAAGAAATGGATAGGCTCAATACAGCAGGAACTCAGCGTAATTGGCAGTCCACAAATATAATCAAACAGTATGTGAGCAACTTTGGTCTTTGCGATGCATGGCGCTCTCTTCACCCCACCAGTAAGGAATATTCTTTCTTCTCACATGTTCATCACTCCTACTCTCGTCTGGATTATTTTTTGGTCAGCAGCTCACTGCTGAGTAACATTTCAGACACTGAGATTCACCCTATAGCTGTCAGCGATCATGCTCCTGTATCTTTAACACTAATGCACAAGAATAATACTGCGCCAAGTAAAAACTGGAGATTCAATACATCACTGCTCAAAGATGAAGACTTTATTAAATATTTTAAAAAAGAGTGGACTTCATATTTAGACTTTAATGACACTCCCGGAACATCAGCATCTGTTTTATGGGAAGCAGGGAAAGCTGTGATGAGAGGTAAAATAATTTCTTTCTCATCACGTAAAAAGAAAAAAGAAAACAAAAATATTCAGGAATTAGAAAAAAACCATCAAATCACTAGAAGAAGCCTACGCGTCCCACCAAGATCAGGAAACATTGAACAAAATACGCAAAACAAAACTAGAATTAAATGAGATAATTGATAGAAAAACAAAATTCTTAGTACAAAGACTACGCTTACAAAATTATGAACATGGTAATAAATCCGGTCAATTTCTAGCAAACCAGCTAAAAATAAATAAATAAAAAACAACTATATGTGCTGTTCAAGATTCATCTGGGAACACAATATATGAACCGAAACAAATAAACAACATTTTCAGGGATTTCTATAAAACTTTATATTCACCACAAATAAACCCATCTAAAAAGGAAATTGATCAGTTTTTAGACAACATAACTCTTCCAAAATTATTAGACACTCAAGCAATGGCACTGGATTCGCCACTGACATCAGGTGAACTCCAGGAAGCTCTGATAAGTATGTCCAATAATAAGGCTCCAGGTCCAGACGGCTTTCCTGCAGAATTCTACAAAGAATTCTGGACGATTCTGGCACCAGTGTTTTACAGAACATTGTTGGAAATCAAAGAAAAGGGCAGACTTCCATCAAATATGAATTCTGCAAACATTAATCTCCTGCTAAAACCAGGCAAAGACCCTGTATATCCCTCAAGCTATCGTCCAATATCCCTTATAAATGTAGACCTTAAAATAATCTGCAAAGCTCTCTCAAAGAGACTGGAGAAAATAACCCCCCTCTTAATTCATCCTGACCAAACTGGTTTCATAAAAGGTAGGCACTCATCAACAAACACACGTAGATTACTTAATTTAATAGACTACTCATACAGTAAAAACATCGAAACTACAATATTTTCTTTAGATGCAGAAAAAGTGTTTGACAGAGTTAACTGGAAATTTCTATTTGCAACTTTACACAAATTTGGTTTGGAACCTCTTTCATTAACTGGTTACAAATATTATATAATTCCCCAACAGCTTGTGTCAGAACAAATGACCAGACATCCTCCAGCTTCTGTCTCCTGAGGGGCACCAGACAGGGATGCCCACTCTCCCCCTCACTGTTTCTAGATTCATGTATGTCCAGATTCCTTTGGAAAGATAAACCTCCACGTATCAGCTTAAAAACACTACAAAAGACCAAGAATAAAGGAGGATTATATCTACCTAACTTTCAGCACTACTTCTTGGCCAACAGGCTTCAGTTCATCTCAGGATGGCTAAAACATACCCTCTTAGATGAACCTTGGCTAGATGTAGAACAAGCACTTTGCAATAATCTAGAGATTTCAGATCTACCATTTATCAGCTCAAACATCCAACGACATGAATGCTTCAAAAGCATCATCATCAGCTCTTCTCTGACAGCATGGTGGGAGTTTCTGAAGTTGACAGAGTCTTCATTAATCCCATGCAAACGTACACCTATCTGGAACAACCCTGACATATTACAAAACAATAATATGATCAACTTTTCAGATTGGAGTGGTAAAGGAATCAAATATGTAGAACATATACCAGAAGGAACAGAATTTATTTCATTTGACAGACTAGTTACACAACATGGGATCAACAAGAAAAGATTTTTAGAATATCAACAAATTAAATCCATAGTAAAAAAGAAATTTAAACCGGGTCAAGTTGAACTACAAACAACACCAAGTGTGGTTCAATTTCTTACTCTTAAAACCCCCAAATTACTTTCCAAAATTTACAGAATGCTTTCTAAAACAGATGAATCAATATCACTTCCTATTGCAAAATGGGAAGCGGATTTATCAGTTAACTTAGACCAAAACTTCTGGTCTCAGATTTGCTTAAAAACCTTTCATCTAATTAGAAATCCCAGTCTTCAATTAATTTAATACAAAATACTACATAGAGTGCACTATACAGGTCATCGGATGTTCAAGACGGGTTATACGTCTACCAACAACTGCTCACACTGCCAAACCAATTCACCGGACAATTATATCCACGCTCTTTGGTTCTCTCCACCAGTTCAGAAGTTTTGGCGCGAGATATGTGAAGACTTATCAAAGTGTCTGAAATGTAACAGTCCAACTTCCTCTTTAGTGTGTTTGTTGGGCAGCTTAGATAATGTCACTACAGATAAGAATATAGCCCATATGGTTTTCACTGCCCTATGCATAGCCAAGAAAACAGTCCTCATGAACTGGAAAAATAAAAATAATCTTAATTCTAACCAATATAGAAATTATCTATTAGATTACATTAGTCTCGATACAGCCTCTGCCACCACATCAGATCAATTGCTCTGTTCTCCTTTGATCAGCTCCATCACCTAGTGGGGGTGGGGGGTCATAGTTTAGTCCCACCTTCGCTGTTGTGATTGGTGTGGGGGTAGGGGCAGGCTTAGGGCTTCGGGGGGTTCCCCAGGAGCATCTTCCTTGGGGGGCTCAACCCGGGGTAGCGGTCATGGCCCGGGCTGCCCCTGGGTGGGTCCGGGACGGTTGTGGGGTTCTGGGGGTGCTCCGTCTCTGGGCTCGGGCCCTGGCTGGGCCTTGGGGGCTTGGGCCACCTGGGGGGCTCTTCAACTGGTGGGGGAGGTTGTCACATCTTGCAGGAGGTCTCCTCTCTTCAGGAACTCACTCTGCAGGAGGGGGAGATACAGGAGAGGTGGAGGAAGATCTCAGCCTGGGTGTCTATTGTCTCGTGTAGTCTGGAAGATGAGTGGATGACGGGGTGGGTGCAGTTTTCTCTGTGGTGGGGTCAGGTGGGCTGTCCCGGGCTCTGTGGGGCCAGGCGCCGCTGCCGAACTGGGCCGTATAGAAAACCAATCCTAGCGTATATAAAACAGGTCCGTGGCTCCGTACCGTAGTAAAGGGACCTCTGGCTAATACGGTGGGTTCTGTGTCGGGCTTGTAGCTGAAAACTAGCTTTACTTTGTTGTCTGGGTCAACTTTGCTAGCAGAGACAGAGAGAGGCGTTGAAAGGCTGCTCCAACGGAACTTATTGTTTCAGAGGAAAACACGAACACGGTGTACAGTCGAGTCTTAATAGCTTACTTACAGCTGGGCTCGTCAGGCTCTCTTCTTGGCTGCAGTGGTTATTATTATATTTACATGCTTCCAGCTCCCGTTTCTGCTCGATGACAGCTCGTACTTTTTCTCCCTCCCTCGCTCACAGACACATAACGTGTATGGCAGTCCATTCTCCCTGCAGCACGGACTACACTGCCCATGATGCTACATTCTTTGCCTATTGCCTTCATATTAAATCATTTTTGTGAATAACATTTAAAAATGTTTCTTCACGTCATTATGCGGGCCGCAAGTAGAGGTGACATGGGCCACGAGATTGAGACACAGACATTAGAGCCTCGCGTGTTTTGTTTGGGGCGTGGAAACCAAAAATAGAGAGGAAAATATGTGAGTAAGCTCACTTTCTGCAGTTTTAAACATTATAGTGTTTACAGCACACTTGCTTTTATCCACATTAAAATTTCAGTGCTAAAAAATGTTCAAATCTGTTAAAAACTGCAAACAATTTTATGCCAAATCCAAGCATCACTACCTAAAGCCAGCATTGTTTCTGCAAATTTCTTTTTATTAGAAACAAATCTGAGGATCAATTTTAAATTAATATCATGGAATATAATACAGTTTCAATTTCAGTGGGCTGTGTAGGGTCTCAGGTATGCATGGTAGTCTCAAGTGACTGAAAAGAAGGCAAGTGGGCTTTTTTTTGGTTGTGAACACAGTTTGTTTCTCACCCAAGAAGCTTCAGAGTCCTGAGTATTTAACGCCTGCTGGGAGCTTAAACCACTCCACAAACACACGATGCAACATACGAGCTCAACAGGATTCAGCTGCAAACCTACACTGAAGGAGTTTCTATTTTGGACACATGGTTTCAGAGAGAAATAAAGAGGCCATCCGTTATAAATGGCCATCACTGAACAGTTGTGATCGGTGGTCCTGAAGTTGAGGCGACTGTTGTTGTGATTTGGAGCTATATAAATAAAATTGAAGTGAATTGAATGATCCCCAGCAGCGGGTCAGTACCTGGAACACTTGTTTTAGATCTCTTGAAGTGAAACGTCTTCATGAACCAAAAGAAAGTCAGGTTACCTTCTTTTCAAGCTCTCGAGACTCCAGAACCGCAGCAGTTTAACGCCTGTAATGTAGAATGAGAGAAGCAAGTACTACTTTATCTGCTTTCTGTTAAATCACTGGGAAACAAACTTCCAAAGCTACTTTCAGGGGTCGGCTCATAGGTGGCCGTGATGAAAGGTCTGCTTTTTACCCACATTTTGATACCAGGCATTGATTCTGTCTTTTTCAAAACGATTTACTAATGTTTACTCAGTTTTCTGGGAAACTTTAGTGTTATTAAATGTGTTTCTTTGTTTTCATCTGCTACTCTGTCATTTCCCCATCAAACTGGTGACACTCATCTCCTCAGATCAGGTCAAACACTGGGCAAAGAAACTGCATCATCTCACTGTGATTCTGGTCAGTTATTAAAGTGCTGTTGTCAACAAACGTGATGTTTTTCTCATTCAGCTGAAGGACTTTTTCACTTTCGGAGAAGTGGAGTGTTTTTCTGTTTATGACATCTTCTAAATTTCTCCTCTAAACTTTATCTGTGACGTCTTTGTTGTTATTGCTCAGAAATCAGGTTGTAGTCTGGTAATCAGATTATGATCAGGTAAGAACCTGTGTTGAGGGAAAGGTCACTGTGTAAATGCCTGAGGCATACTCTTTTATTCAAAATGTATTCCTTTTACTTTTCCTTGTAGTCTTTACTACACTGTCATTACACAGTAAACTTCCCTTGTAAAAAAAAAAAACATGCTGTGTATTTATTCACTCTAAATAAAAAAAGAAATGACTCCCAGGAGTCCTCAATAATAATACAGATATTATCAATCAAAGCTTTATTCGCCACGTGCAGGTTGCCCTGCAGTGAAATGGAGCAACATTTCCCAGCAGAATGTAGGATGTGGTCATTCCAACCACTCTGCCTATTAAATGTGAAGTTTTTGGAGCTTTTTCCCTCACAGAGACCTGCAGTACATCACTGCTGTCTCACTCATTTGTTACACAGAGGTATTTGTATAGACAAAGCAAGGAATCGTTTCCAAACACACACATTTAATAGGACACACACGAAAGGATCAACTGCATCGTATCAACAAGAACATAATGCACATCATTACGAGATTCTGGTATTTCGAATCTGCCGATGAGCACAACAACGATACTGGACTTGTGCTTCTGTGGTATGCAAAGAAATCTATAAACAACATGCCTGGTTATATTTAAAGAAATGTTTGCGACCACATCACAACTTTCAGAACGGTCCAGGTTTCATTTAGGAAGCAAGAGTAGGCGTGTTGTGTTTTTAAGGGCCCACACAGTGCAGTGCCCCCAATTCAGTCAGGGCTCTGAAGCTTTGCTCTATTGTTTGTTGCTGTAATAACTGCTGCTGCTGTAAAATGGAAACACCTTTATGGAGAAGTGCTGCTCTTGCTCGGTGCTTTGCATTTCAAAGCAGGATGGTGAGAATACAGTAATATGGTTTGTTTTTTAGTTTCTTAACATCAAAACAGAAATGCCATGTCTTCTCATACAAACAGAAATAACTGATATTTTATTAGTTGTATTATTTTCCCCCACCAAAAAAGCTACAAGTATTCCTGTTGTCTTTGTGGGACTATACTGAGTTAAATGGTACCGTCGGTGTGTTTATACGTACGTCCTGCTTTGACTCGATGGTGACGTGTCATTTGTAACAATGTTACTGCAACATTACAGTTACTGTTTCTTTATCATTGGTTCTGCTTTATTGTTGACATGATACAATGTAACACATGAAGCTTGGACCCCTGTATGATATTTTTTTCTATATTTTATTTAAAATTGAATGCATTAGAAGTCAAAATAAAGTCGACGTGACATTCATGCGATGCCACAGTGATAATGGTAATGAGAATGAGATCATTTAGTTAATTCTGGTAATGTGCTACTACTTTCACAGAAGAAAACACCAAAATAAACCAGAGTGTGGACATGTCACCACCCTGATCTGTTTCCATTCCAATGTTAAAACTGTACATTTTACAGGGGAAGTAAACATGATTACAGGCTGGTAACAGTTTTCGGGGCAGCTCATTAAGATAAAGTAAATAAAGAAATAAAGACATCATCATTGAGGTTTTGCAGTAGTGCTGCCAGTGTTGGGGTCCTTACAAAAAACAAAAAAATCCATATTACACATTAGTCATTACTTTCAGGAAGCTGTTCAATTCAAATTCAAAAAACTTTATTGAAACAGGTGAGTTTGACAAAAAAAACAACTTTAGAACAGAGTCAAAACAGAAATCTGGGGTCCGGGGACGGGACAGCCGGGGACGATGGGTCCATTAATACTGTTTGTAATATGAACGCTTGGAAAGCATGATTATTCGGTCATGAGCCGAGACGGAGTAAACTTTGAGAAAATCCAACCAATCCTGTTTCCAAATCCAGAGGAGAAAGGCGTCCAGGAGGGCAGGCAGGTAGGTGATGGCTCCAACATTTGGAGGCCACATTATGATTTGTGAATGGCAGACAATCCGGCTGCTCATTATGTAACTGTGCTTGATTGCAGCTTGATGACGTGCAGGTTGTTCTGGACCAGAGCAGGGACCGGCTCTGCCCCGGAGGGAGGAGGAAACAAAACCTGTCATCAGAGGTTAAAGGAACAGATTCCAAAATGCTCAAGCCTTTTCTTAAAAGTACTTCAAATGAATGCAGTGTGTTTCTTAAGAAGTTACTTGCCTGAGAAAGGAATTGGTTACAATACTTGTTACATTATTTTCATGTTATTCAATATAATGACATGAAACAGTAGCATATAAATCTGAAGCTACAGTTGCACACACTAACACAAATCCTAACACACATATGCTCTGTCTTTTAGTTGTTATGTGTAAACACAAAGCAAAAACTACAACATCACTATAACAGTCAACTCTGTGATTCTACTGTAGAAACCTGCAGAAATTGAGGCTTCAACACGAACCTGACTGCTCATCACTGCTTTTGTTACCAGTTCAAGATCAAGGTCTGGTTAAGCTGGGCAGACACTGTGCGATTTTTTCAGTCGCGCGATTCAGCTCCTGCTCAAACTGCACGATTGACTCGCAGAGGTTAGAAGTTCATAGGTCACGATGCAGGTCTCACACTATACCACCCGATGCTCTGATGCGACCTGAGTGCTCACACTGTGCGTCCATAAAATGAAGGTTATAACAGAAAATCTGTCGCTCGCTCTCCCTCTCTGTCTTTCACTCACACAGACACACACCACCATCAGCTTTGCTAAATTGCTAATGAAAAACATGATCAGCTGTGATTGAGCAGCAAAGTCCATCCAACTATTTTCACGGTTGTTGTGGTCGTGATAATTTTGTGAGGCCACATCGAAAAGACTCGGATGAGCTTTCCAAAGTTCTAGAAGTTGTACCTCCAAGTTGTGCGTGTGATCTGTGTCCAGATCACACGCTGCACTGCCATGCTACGCCGTCTTTTTCACCGACGTTTATGTGTTTATGTGTTTATGTGTTGGCTAGCTTTGTATTGCCATGCTGTGTTAGCAGTATAATGCAGTTGTTTCTGTCCTGGATGCAGTTTGCATGTCAGAGGTACATCGTTTTCCTTTTTTGCAATCAAAATAAAAGGAATGCCTATGCCTCCATTCCTCAAAAGCTGCAGCGAAGTGTGACACAAACCAGAACTGCCTTCAAAGTAAAGGCTGCACATTTTGAGACATGTTGGCACAACTTCTTTTGAGGGTGAAGCTTCTCTATTTCCTGGTTCCATCACACTTAAACTTGAACTTGCAGACAAAGATGAAAACGACCACTAGAAGGCTTTTTGTGCAGGACCTTCTTTGCAGCCAGTTTCATGCAGCCACAACAAACAACTTCAAGGAACCTCAGTTAGGTAACTGATGGTTGATCTGTCTTTACACGTATTTTAAAATATATATTTCCCAAGTGAATCAGAATCAGAGAGACTTTATTTATCCCCAAAGGACAATTAAGATACAACAGAGCAGCATGACGTTAGAAATAAGGACAGGGCATAAACAGGCAATAAGAATGAGATAGAAATACTAAATATACAGTATATACACAGTTTTAAAAGTGACTGAATAAGTGAATAAATAACTTGAGTGACTAAAAGTGAATAAAGTGTCGGAAGTATTAAAAACAAAGATACATTTTCCTGTTTTGCATCTTTGTGACACTTTCCCTGCAGCCGAGAGCAGATCTCAGTGATGTCATTTTAATCATGTAAATGTGGAATTAAAATGTACAAACACTGTGTAAAACCCCCAAAGTACAATGATAATCCTTACATTAGTTATCACATGAGCTACAAAGATTATTTTTAAGAGCATTTATTTTGTAGGAACATTATAAAACACACACAGGCACATTCATTAGTTATATTGCAGTGGATTAGCTTTATGCTGATTGTGTCTTTATTTTTACCTCAGTTAAACCGTATCACAGGACCTCCGACGATCAGGAGCCTTTTTGTGTAATGATTTTTTACAGGTTCAAGTACAAACGTTAAGTAAGACTTCCACTGAGCCCCTGATGACTACAGTAGTAACAAAGAGATGTTTTGGGGGTGTAAACATTTGAGCTTGAATATATATTTTTGACCTTGGAGAAAATTTCAGATTTTTGCTCCCATTTCCTGTTTGAAGCATCTAAAGAAGGAAAATGAGATAAGTCACATTTTGCATTTCATATTTATTTGTGATTGTTGTTGCTGTTGTGACTTATGTCCTTTCACTGACCTTTCAGTGAGGTCACAGATAGCGACTGCAAAACGTCGCCGGCGTCTACAGTTACTTCAGCAGGTTTTTAAACTAGGGGCTGACCTTCCCCTGATCCGCTCTCCATTTTGATTGATGAAGACTAACGCTTCCCTCATCTCACCTCAGTTTTGTGCTCATCACATATGATGTAGTCATGGTAGTATTAGGACCTGCACTGCACCCCAATATTCCTCTTTTTTCTCTTTCCATCTGTGTTGTTTTTAACGTTGCAGACTGAGCACTGCAGATGATGTCCTGACACCTCCGGTTAGCCCTCTGCCCACACTCTGCTTCTCACAGGCTGCATCGGGCCCCAGCCTCTGTGCTCTTTCTTAGAAAAGATTATGTAGGAGTTGTATAAACATTTATGCTCTTTTTAATAGAAATAACTGGGAGCGCTTTGCTTATTTTGGTGGGGACACAGTTTATCATTTCTCATAATTACACTAAACCTACGAGGCGATCCATCTTTGTGTTGCTGTGTTGCACAGCGGTAACATTTACTCCGCAAATCATTGTGATTTTAAACCAGCATGAATTCTTGTTTTGAAACAGTCAGAAGCAACTTTTCCTTTCTGGGTTGGTTAAAAGACTGAATTATGTCGCCAGCTTCATTCTGATAGACTGGATGAAGGTAAAGCTAAAAGGTTTTTACAGTTTTAAAAGGCCTGTCGGTACCTGTCAGCTGCCTCCAAAGTCCCACAGGCTAACCAAGCCCGATAGGACTCCTTCACCTCTGGTGTCCACCATATGGTTCGGGGATTACCACGACAGGCACCAACCACCTTGCGGCCGCAGCTCAATGCAGCAGCTTCAGCAATGGAGGTCCTGAACATGGTCCCTTCGGACTCAATGTCCCCCGCCTCCCTCGGAATGCTGTTGAAGCTCTGTCGGAGGTGTGCGTTGAAGATCTCACGGACTGGGGCCTCTGCTATGCGTTCCCAGCACACCCTCACTACACGTTTAGCTGCACCGGGTCTGTCCAGCGTCCTCCCCCGCCACCTGATCCAACTCACCACCAGGTGGTGATCAGTTGACAGCCCAGCCCCTCTCTTTACCCGAGTGTCCAGAACATATGGTCGCAGGTCTGGTGATACGATTACAAAACCGATCATCGACCTGCAGCCTAGAGCATCCTGGTGCATTTATGGACCAGGGTTTTAATAGTTTTGCAATTTTCATTAGTTTTTATTTTTATTTAGTTTTGACTTCAGATTTTCAATTTTATATCAGTTTTAATTAGTTTTTACCAATTGTTTGCTAGTTTAGTTTAGTTTTTATTTTTTTGAAAATCCTTAGTTTCAGTTTAGTTTTGATTAGTTTCAGTTATAGTTTTAGTTGTGTTTGCAATAATTAAGTGTAACAAAATCCCAGTTTCATCATATCAGTCATTCTGCTCATCCTTGGGTATGTTGCTATTCCAGCTACCATACTGCACCCTGGACAGGTCGCCTGTCTGTCGCAGGGCTAACACGCAGAGACAGACAACTCACATTCCCACCTATGGGTTCTTTAAATAAATCAATAAAGGCAGATGAACAACCATTGATACCAGGCAACTATAAAATGTATATCTTGGCCCCAATGAGACTATTAACTCTTGCAGCACCGGGTGTTCGTAATTTTGGTTCAAGTGAATTGATAAACGTTTTGAAGGTAATTGACTCACACAGTTGTGTAGATATCCCCGTCCTGTTGTCTCGGGATGCATCACGCTGCCTTGCCTGGGGTTAGCTTCTGTTTTCTGGGGATGAGGGTTGAGTGTGCTCCCTTACCTTCTCAAGCTAAGCTAGGTTAGCCTTCTTGTGTGAGCTTTTCAAGTGCACTTTAAGGTTTGTGGGATTTTTTTCCCTTTAGAAATGTCCCTCATAATTTGTCTGTTTCCACTACAAGACACTTGCTTTATCCAAAACACAGTCATATTCAAAGTAATCCCAAACTGGACTCTGGCTCCCGACTTTTCCTGACATGATTCTGCGCGTGGACGGAGCAGCAACACAGACGACTCGACTAACGTGCTGCCCCCTGCTGGCATAATGAGACACAGCAAGAAAACAATCTGTAAACTAAACTTCATTTTCACCCTCGACTATTGTATGACACGCACACATCAATGAAAACTAAACACATTTTTGCTATAAATTCAGTTAATTTTAGTTAGTTTTGTGAACACTCATTCCAGTTTTAGTTAGTTTTCCTTTTTTTGTTTTTATTTTTATTTCCGTTAACGAAAATGTTTTTCACTTCTAGTTTTCGTTATTTCGTTAGTTTTCGTTAACGATAATAACCTTGGTGTGGACTTATGTGCACTTATGGACACTCTTATGTTCGAACAAGGTGTTCGTTATGGCCAAACTGTGATTTGTACATGTTGAACATATTCTTGATAATTGTATATAAGTGTAAGAACTCATATTCAGCATCTCTTGATAAATGATGGCTGAACAGAGCATGAAACTGGAAAAAGTGATTGCTGTCAGCAAAAAAGTCTTATTTAGTGAGTTGCAAAATACATTTTTAGTTTCCCAAGTTTTTCCCGGTAAGTGGATCCCACCCCACATCTGATGCAACAGTTCTTACAAAGACTTGCATCACATCATTATTTACAGTGTGTGCCTGTGTGAGGGTACCTCATGTACTCATGACTCGTGTTGACCACATGTGACAAGGAAAAGAGAAAAAGGGAGAAGGAGTATTGTAGATGCAACAATACTTTTCTAACATCGCAAATTATCGAATGCTGTTTAGGAATTTATCATCTATAGTGCAATAAAGGTCTGAATATATTGAATGAACATTAATGTCATGTTTCCATTTCCATCTGAGTATCTGAGGTTGGGATGATGAGGGAAACCTGGAGCTTCAGTTGAAAACAAACTGGATATTTTTTTACTTTTTTACAGTGTGTCTGCGCACAGCCCGGTTACTCATCTCCGTACACGGGATAATGAAAGAGTTTGAGATTATTGAGGACCTGGCAACAATGCACCAAGTGAAAAAAAACTACTATAGGAAGTGATTTGTTCACAGACGTAAGTGCACGATCAGATAGGCTGAACAGGTCTGAGGGGAAAATGGTCAGACTTTGCAAGACAAAGTGACTAAAATGAACCAGGAACTGAAACAAATACTTTTGCATCGTACTGACCCAAGGCTTTGAGAGCTTGTAACTAAAATATTTACTCCATCAGGACAAGAACTGAATGAGTTTGTTGTACCTTTGCAGGAATGTGGCTGAAGATGGGGATACAAGCTATCGCACAAATGTCAGGCTCAGCTCAGCCTGAGCAAAGTGGCAGCAGGAATCTGAGAGGTTTGTGGGACAAAGGGACATCCCAGAGCTCTCAGGTGCAGAATGGTAAGCACATCTTGAATTTGCTGTTGATGTGACTGTTATTTGCCTTTGAACCTCAGACATTAAGGTGGAAATACAAACATTACTTTCATGCACTTGTTCAAGTCCAAAACAGACTGACTGCAGATGAAGTAATTAAACTACAAGCAAAATGCAACAGTTCTTTGTTTAAAATTAAAATGCTTTGGAATTTTGCAAAAACATGCACAATTTGATTAAATGGTGTCGATTTTAGGTTTTCATTGTGTAAGTATAACTTCTGCTCTTACCAGTAGGACCACGTCACTCTCACACTGCAGGCCTACTTGTTGTTCCTAGAGTATTTAAAAGTAGAATGGGAGGCAGAGCCTTCAGTTTTCAGGCCCCTCTTCTGTGGAACCAGCTTCCAGTTTGGATTCAGGAGACAGACACTAGGGCTGTGCGATATGACCAAAATCTCATAAATGATATAAGACATGTATCGTCCTGACAACGATATAAATCACAAAAATTTAACATTTTCTGTAAATTCTGTGAATCTCGGGCAGCTCGACTTGTGTGAAGTGTTTCCAGCTGTGCGTCCTTTACCTGCAGTCGAGTGTTTTAACCGATGCATGAAACGATACATTTTTAGACATAAGTTGTAACGGCGCCGTTTTCTTTCAAAGTCTGAGTCTAAGGTTTATTTTTTAGCTCTTTTTTGCTTCTCATCCTTAAACTCTCTGCATACTCTTTCACGTGATTCTTTATTTTGAAAAGTCTCAACAGGATCTTGAGCTTTATTGTGAAAGGTTTACGTGGGAAAACAAACAAGCGGACAGCGGAGCCACGCGATGGTTTTACCGTCATTGCTGCTAACGACAACACGTAAAACAGGTGCTTGTCCGTCCGTAGTGTGGTTATATTAAATATAAGAGAAAGAGAGAACTTTAAGAAATTAATGTAGACACTACAGTGACCATCAAAACATGAAAAAATATTGCCGTAAACAGTTTATTTTACGACACCACGAAACAAACGATAGCGTAAAATGAAACGATAGACGTTTTTATATCGTCATCCGATATATATCGTTATATCGAACAGCCCTAACAGACACTATCTCTACTTTTAAGATTAGGCTTCAAAGCACAATAAACATCATTTTACCAAGAGCCACAAAACCATTTCTGACTCGATTTTCTGAAATTCTGTGTCACTTAAACATCCTGACAGCACCAGGTGTTTTCTGTCGGACTTCCTCGTCTGAAATTACTCTTTTTAATCACAAATAAGTGTATCCCAAAATGATCCTCTGATCATAACCTATTTTTAAACCAAGGTCCCAAGTCTTGGTAGATGGTCAATCTCCAGTACGGCCACGCCGGACCACCTACTGGAAGTCTCCAGTAGGGAGGAAGTCTGCACTTCTGAACTTGACACTTATTAAACCATAAACTGACTCATAAACTATGATCCTGTGTTTTCCTAAACACACATTGGTCTCTTTTCTCTTTTATCATAACATCTCATGTTACTTTTATCTCAGTACTGTCTCTTCTCACAGTTTCCTTACTTCAAAGCTTCTCATTACTTCAAAGTTTTACTTTATTCTCAACAATTTTACCACTACTGAGCCAATTTAATAGTTAAGATCATCTACTCAGCGAACAGATAATTTAGAATTCAGCCAATTTGCACAAATTTGCTTATTGAACAGGTTTGTGCCTACCTTTAAATCTTTTTAGACCGGTCTCCTGTTCGCCTCATATCAGATCCAACCTTCGGCCACATTTGTTCTCTCTGTTGCATGACGAACCGGGCGGAAACACCAAATATTAAACCCCGATTCTTTTGTCCCTGTGACAGAACAGAGAAAACCGACTCATAGTGTGTTAAAATATTGATATTTCTTTTATTCAATCATCTTCCGGAAGAGAGAGACCTCTGCACAGCTCAAACGCCAGTTGCAAGAGCTCTAACATTAGAATCATAAACTGTGCCTCATATATGTTTTATTTTGGTACTTTACACGTCACACAGTCTCAAACATTGCTTATATGGCAAGTTCCTCATTTCAGTGTCTTATCTATTAATATGCCTGTGCACTAAAAAGTGGCCTTGCTCTACAAGCCTTTATTAAAGTACATAAAACAATATAATAGGAAAATAAGGATACTAAGGATATTGATTTCATGACACTTTCCTTTTTGCTAAAGCATATAGTTAGGGCTGGACCAGGTGACCCTGAATCCTCCCTTAGTTATGCTGCAATAGATGTAGGCTGCCGGGGGATTCCCATGATGCATTGGGTGTTTCTTCTTCACTCACTATGTATTAACAGACCTCTCTGTATTGAATCATATCTGTTATTAATCTCTGTCTCTCTTCCACAGCATGTCTTTATCCTGTCTTCCTTCTCTCACCCCAACCAATCACAGCAGATGGCTCCGCCCCTCCCTGAGCCTGGTTCTGCTGGAGGTTTCTTCCTGTTAAAAGGGAGTTTTTCCTTCCCACTGTCGCCAAAGTGCTGCTCATAGGGGGTCATATGATTGTTGGGCTTTTCTCTGTATCTATGAAGCGCCTTGAGGCGACTTTTGTTGTGATTTGGCGCTATATAAATAAAATTGAATAAGGCCAAAAAAGGATTATATAATAATTATATCGAATGACTGTGTGATGTTGGACCCGTTACACATGGACAGAACACGGACGTAATGACAGCACTTCTTTATTTACAGATTTGGTTTCACTGTGGTTTTGTTGGGACACAGACACTCCCCCTCCGACTGTCACTGTGAACATATAAAGAGTCACAGTCACCTTCTCATCCCAGCACACCTGTTGACCCCGCCCCTGCGCTGCCCTGGGAGCTCACTGCCTCACTCCTCCTCTGCAGCTGGCCAGAGACCCACTCCACAGACTGTTATTATAGCCTCTATGTTATCATTATTGTAGTTGTTGCAGAAGAGTTCTGCTTATCAGCTGGATCTCTTATTATCTTCTCAACATGTCTTCAGTTCTCCAGAGGCCTGGTAATGAACTAATCATGTGATTCAGGTGTGCTGACCCAATGTGAGATCTAAAACCTGCAGGACACCGGCTCTCGTGGACTGGGATTGGGGACCCCTGCTCTAGAGGGACCACTGAAATCGCCTGACGAGGATCCAGCTAATGGAGGAGGGTGGAAATACCAGAGGACGACGAGACATCGTGTGGCATCATGGTAAATAGCCTGGCTTGCGATCATACACCAGGGCAGCAAATACATCGTTAAAACTGAGTGAGAACAGTAGAGCAGAAAAAACAACACAACAGTAGTAGAGCGCGACAAACTGCGCCCGGCAGAGCCAAACACCATCGCCAACATACCAGAAACTATGACTCTACAGTCTAATGTCTGATAAATTATTAGCAAAGGATGATGTTGTCTGAAGTTTTAAAAAATGATCTAAATACACTTACGCTGAGGAAAGCTGGGCCAGAAGCTGCTTATTTTTGCACATATGTAACCTCAGAGCACCCGCTGTTGCCAAGATCCAACCGTTAGTCATGGCTGTAACTGAGGGCTTCTTTTTCTGTCTCAAAGACAAAGTCATTTTTCCCAGTTGACAACAATATCAAGACTGAAATATTGCTTTCATACACAAAGTCAATAAACAAACAGAGGGGTACAAGGTGTGCATGTAATGAGTGTTTTTCATGTCATAGTGTTGATGATGCTGATTATTACCAAACCAGCCACACAATCAGCTGGAAAATGGCTCCACAGACAGCGTGATGGTTAGATGAACAGTGCGACTGTATGAAGCCAGCAACTCAATAAAAGAGATGTAATGGAACAGCTGCCTCCCTCAGTAGTTTTTCCTTAACAATATTATGTCCATGAATACATTTGTGATATTAGAACTGAAACTGTATTGAATTATAGTCAAAATAAATATAAACTAATACTGTAGCTTCGATGTTTGTTTGTAGGATGAATTATGATCACTGCACTGCCAGTCATTGTCTTTGCTAAAGAAACAAAAAAAGCTACCTGTCTTTTTTGTTTTATGACCTTTGGTCACTCGCAGCTGTTCACCAGATGCTGAACATACGTGTTTGTGTTTTTGCTAATTTATGCTCCACGTAGCTAAATGTTGTTCTCCAAAAGTTGATTCTGTTCATCTGGACGTAGCGTTTTGTGGGAGAAACGTTTCATCACTCCAAGTGACTTCTTCAGTCTCAGCAGGTTTCCCCAAATCTTATAAACAGGACATTTTATAAGACTGGGGAAACCTGCAGGACACCGGCCCTCGAGGCCGGGAGTTGCCGCCCCTGCTTTAAATTGTCCAACAAACTTTTGCCCTCTGAATTACAAAAATGGGGTTTTAACCTGTTTGCCAAAAAATGGGAATCCATTCAATTCAATTCAATTCAATTCAATTTTATTTATATAGCGCCAAATCACAACAAAAGTCGCCTCAAGGTGCTTCATAGATACAGAGAAAAACCCAACAATCATATGACCCCCTATGAGCAGCACTTTGGCGACAGTGGGAAGGAAAAACTCCCTTTTAACAGGAAGAAACCTCCGGCAGAACCAGGCTCAGGGAGGGGCGGGGCCATCTGCTGTGATTGGTTGGGGTGAGAGAAGGAAGACAGGATAAAGACATGCTGTGGAAGAGAGACAGAGGTTAATAACAGATATGATTCAATGCAGAGAGGTCTGTTAACACATAGTGAGTGAGAAAGGTGACTGGAAAGGAAAAACTCAATGCATCATGGGAATCCCCGGCAGCCTACATCTATTGCAGCATAACTACCTAATCCATCTATCCTGTACATTTCCTTCGGGGCCATTTACGTACCTAAAAGGGAAAATTTTCTCAAAAAATGGTAAAAATGAATATGCCTGTAAGGAGGTTGGGGGTACCAAATCACGAGTTTGCCTATGGAGGACCACAAGAGCCACGCGCATCGAAATAAAAAATCCTGTGCTTAATTAATGAATTGTAGAATAAAATCTGCATTTGTAAATTCATTTTTGAATTCCAATTTAATAAACTGATTTTTAAAATGCTTTTTAAGTCTTCATTTCAAAAAACATTTTCGAATTGCACTTTAATAAACTGCATTTCAGAAACCTTTTTTGAATTGCACTTTAATAAACTTCATTTCAAAAACCTTTTTTGAATTGCACTTTAATAAACTTCATTTCAAAAACCTTTTTCGAATTGCACTTTAATAAACTTCATTTCAAAAATCTTTTTCGAACTGCACTTTAATAAACTTCATTTCAAAAACCTTTTTCGAATTGCACTTTAATAAACTTCATTTCAAAAATCTTTTTCGAATTGCACTTTAATAAACTTCATTTCAAAAACCTTTTTTGAATTGCACTTTAATAAACTTCATTTCAAAAACCTTTTTCGAATTGCACTTTAATAAACTTCATTTCAAAAATCTTTTTCGAATTGCACTTTAATAAACTGCATTTCAAAAACCTTTTTCGAATTGCACTTTAATAAACTGCATTTTAAAATCCATTTCCCTTTCCTGTTCGCTCAGGGATTAACATGTGGATTAGCATTTGGATTAGCAGTTGGATTAACAACTTCATTTTAAAAATCCTGCTGCTATTCAAATGAGCCACACCGTGGGATGTAAGGAGCTCTCTGATTGGTTGGTCAGACACAGGCTGTCTGCCAGCCTGGATGTTTCTAGCTCATAGCTTCGCCCTGCTAAGAAGCCTGTGTGCTTGTACAAAGGCCGTTCGGCCTCGGGATTTACACTCGGCTCGACACGGATATGTGAAGAATGAAGGGACCCTGCAGCAAAGGGAGAGCTCAACCTCTGGCTGAGTGCCTGTTTACAAAGTCTGACCACCTGTGAAGGTAACGTGCTAACGTGGCTAACGCTAGCATCACCGGTCATCTTAGCTTATGAAAGTTTTACGTCGCAGCTGTACGAGCTAGCTACGTGTTTTGTAAGCTGCTGTGCTCTTCACAAATAAAGCTGGAAGCAGCTCAAACTATTAGAACCAGCACTGAGGCCTGTTACATTTATACAGTGTTAGAGCAACGGCTGCAGCCTATAGCCTTTAAACTAGCGATTAAAATGCTGACAGTAAACTCGTCAGTCCAGATGTTACCACATTACTTTGTGATACTTGTGAGTTAAAACAACTGAGACAGGCTGATTAAAATAACAGCTTTCAGTTCTCTCATTCAGCATATAAAGACTGGAGATCACACTACTGATTTCAGTTCATTTAATATGTGAGTGCACAGATTCATTCTCAACTGGACATAAACGATGATCAAAGGTTGTATATATGATGAAGTCATCAAACCCCAGCCTGTAACACAGTGCGCTGAATCTTAGCTTTGAATGTCCAGTATATTCTAATCAGTGCAATCTAAGCATTCACTGAACCTACAGTATCTACACCTTTGTGGCAAATGTGTGGTAAAGATACAGATAATGAAATTTAATTATTAATACAATATACGTCATGAGAAACGAAAGCTGAAATTAATTCAGTTTAGTACTTTTCTCTGTATGCTCTGTGATTATAAAGGCCTTAAATCCTATGATATATACTGTAAATGATTTTCACAGAGGTCTTAAAGTACTTAAATCACTGCTGATAGTCTGGTTGTTTATATTTTCACATGTTTTTGTGTCTGTAGGGCTGTTTGATGACAATTTGGACTCCTCTGGGAGATGAGGACACACCCACACCTGTTCCATACTGCAGCCATTGATGGTGTTACGGCTCTGAGTCAGCTTTGGGCCATCAGACGCACACACTGGAAAACCAGCACCTGGACTTCATGCAGGAGAGACGGCCTCAGTGATTTAGGTTCATAAGCAAGTTCAAACATTTCTGGCCTCTTATCACTTAGATTTCTTAATCTTAAAAGTGAATGCATTTAAAGCAGGAACTGCACACCTAGCCATCAGAAGTGTGGCAGCATGAGTACTGTAAAGTTTTGTAGGGTCCTTGTTAAAAATTCCACAAGCACCACACATTTGTCATATAAAGTTCCATTTTTTACAGTACAATGTTGAAATTATAAACTATATATTCTAGTTGTCCACTTGTCAGTAATTTTTGAGTAAATGGATGTCAGTGATAAATCAGTGTTGATTCACCTGCAAATGTTTTTAACAAACTTTGTTTTTTGTAGAATTCATCAGCAGCTGTGGAGAGATGCATTTGAATATCTTCTGGTTCCACTTCTCCTTACCTGGAAGCTGAGCATTGCTGATTTCTGACAAGGACATACACCTCAGTGCTTATCATGGGTGTTACATCCTCCGTGCAGCAATTCCAGAGAAAACAAGAGAGCAACGACCACTCATTAAGACCAGCCAGAAATCTGTCCCTTTCTGGCAGCTGTGGAAACTTCCAATAAGAAAGTTTGCATTCTTAGAACAATGCTGGATCATGTGTGATTTGTCATCATATGAGGATATTACATTTTGACCTAATTCTGCTCAATCTGTTTTGATCGTTGATCCAGTATTTCAGCTTTGTGTTGTGCTGCAAGTTTAAAACCCTTTGTCCTCATGAGCACAGCATCTAACAACTCTCCTTGAAAAAGTCGATTGACTTTAACTGGACACAATGGTTTCCAGTGGGAGATATTTTCATCACTCATCTGTGACACTGGAGAAGTCACCTGAGTGAGTGATAAAACAATTTTCCATGGAAAATCCAGAGGGACTAAACTTTGTTGTTTCTTTGGGCTCTATTTCAGCTCTAGCAGCATCTCTCAGAAGAAAACTGTTTTCCCAATAATCAGATGAAAAAATTGAACCAGGTGGTATTCTCTGGAGTTTAAGACTAAGACTGAACTCAAACAGTGAATTGACATTAGACTGGAATTCATAAGATGAATAGAAATACTGCTGAAGCTGAATGATTCATTCATATATGATTTTTTTTTTCTCCAATTCACCAGGTCTGTCTAGTTCAGTATGACTGTGGTACATGATACAAAAGAATAAATACAGAAGAATAAAAACTTTGTGAATAACTTTACTCTTCTTAAAAATAACTAATAAAACAAGTAAAAGTACAAATGTGTACAAGTTAGAGACTTCCTCACTAAGATTTTAATTGTGTGTTAAAGAGAAAGAGATTAGGAGGTAAAATAGACGATGCAGAGTCCATCATCACTGAGGCCGTCTCTCCTGCATGAAGTCCAGGTGCTGGTTTTCCAGTGTGTGCGTCTGATGGCCCAAAGCTGACTCAGAGCCGTAACACCATCAATGGCTGCAGTATGGAACAGGTGTGGGTGTGTCCTCATCTCCCAGAGGAGTCCAAATCGTCATCAAACAGCCCTACAGACACAAAAATGTGAAAATATAAACAACCAGACTATCAGCAGTGATTTAAGTACTTTAAGACCTCTGTGAAAATCATTTGCAGTATATATCATAGGATTTAAGGCCTTTATAATCACAGAGCATACAGAGAAAAGTACTAAACTGAATCAATTTCAGCTTTCGTTTCTCATGACGTATATTGTATTAATAATTAAATTTCATTATCTGTAGCTTTACCACACATTTACCACACAGGTGTAGATACTGTAGGTTCAGTGAATGCTTAGATTGCACTGATTAGAATATACTGGACATTCAAAGCTAAGATTCAGCGCACTGTGTTACAGGCTGGGGTTTGATGACTTCATCATATATACAACCTTTGATCATCGTTTATGTCCAGTTGAGAATGAATCTGTGCACTCACATATTAAATGAGCTGAAATCAGTAGTGTGAACTCCAGTCTTTATATGCTGAATGAGAGAACTGAAAGCTGTTATTTTAATCAGCCTGTCTCAGTTGTTTTAACTCACAAGTATCACAAAGTAATGTGGTAACATCTGGACTGACGAGTTTACTGTCAGCATTTTAATCGCTAGTTTAAAGGCTGTAGGCTGCAGCCGTTGCTCTAACACTGTATAAATGTAACAGGCCTCAGTGCTGGTTCTACTAGTTTGAGCTGCTTCCAGCTTTATTTGTGAAGAGCACAGCAGCTTACAAAACACGTAGCTAGCTCGTACAGCTGCGACGTAAAACTTTCATAAGCTAAGATGACCTTAAAATAACGGGGCTACGTGCGGTGATGCTAGCGTTAGCCACGTTAGCACGTTACCTTCACAGGTGGTCAGACTTTGTAAACAGGCACTCAGCCAGAGGTTGGGCTCTCCGTTTCGCTGCAGGGTCCCTTCATTCTTCACATATCCGTGTCGAGCCGAGTGTAAATCCCGAGGCCGAACGGCCTTTGTACAAGCACACAGGCTTCTTAGCAGGGCGAAGCTATGAGCTAGAAACATCCAGGCTGGCAGACAGCCTGTGTCTGACCAACCAATCAGAGAGCTCCTTACATCCCACGGTGTGGCTCATTTGAATAGCAGCAGGATTTTTAAAATGAAGTTGTTAATCCAACTGCTAATCCAAATGCTAATCCACATGTTAATCCCTGAGCGAACAGGAAAGGGAAATGGATTTTGAAATGCAGTTTATTAAAGTGCAATTCGAAAAAGGTTTTTGAAATGAAGTTTATTAAAGTGCAATTCGAAAAAGATTTTTGAAATGAAGTTTATTAAAGTGCAATTCGAAAATGTTTTTTGAAATGAAGACTTAAAAAGCATTTTAAAAATCAGTTTATTAAATTGGAATTCAAAAATGAATTTACAAATGCAGATTTTATTCTACAATTCATTAATTAAGCACAGGATTTTTTATTTCAATGCGCGTGGCTCTTGTGGTCCTCCATAGTAGACAGATCAACCTCACCGTTAACTTAACCTGGAGTCGCTTTGGGTTTAACTGTTCCTGAAGCCCATGATGGTATATACCAGTGCGCCACCAGGCCGCGCCACTGGGAGCGTGGATGTGCTCTCCCACATTTGTTTTCACTGCTCTGACGTCAGAAACCTGCAACTGAACGAATGAACTAACGGAGCACTGAGCCCCTACCGGAGCTACCGGGAGGCAGTAGTGTTACAGAGCGAGTCCCCGCCGCCGCCCGCCCCGGAGGAGCCAAACGGAAGAACCGAGCAATGCGCACCGCCGCCCAGTAACGCAGAATAGACGAGTGGAGAAGAAGAAGAAGAAGAAGAAGAAGGGAACCGTTATCGTGATTTACTAACGGAGGAAAAAAGAGAAAAGAAAGACGCGGATAAAGGACGGACCAGCTCCACGCGTGAGAAGCGACCAGCTGCGGAGGCTTTATCGTCTCGGTGTTGCGCTGTGGATCAAACCGAGCGGATCCCTGATTTCAATGCTTTAACGGTGCTTCTACCCGGCTGCCCAGAAAGAAACAGAGGGATCGTAGAGGGATCGAAGCCCGAGCAGAGAAAAGGGGGGCAATAAACCAGCGAAGGAAAGGAAAAGGATTTGCAATTGAAGTTTCATTCATTCGTCTAATTATTGCGCTTTCTTCCGTGGATCCGTACCGACACTCTATCAAGCTGTGTTCTCTGACCATGGGATGTACTCTGAGCGCAGAGGAGAGGGCGGCTCTGGATCGGAGCAAAGCCATCGAGAAAAACCTGAAGGAGGACGGCCTCACCGCGGCCAAAGATGTTAAACTGCTGCTGCTCGGTAAGAGACTTGGCGTTAATGCGCTTCTCCTCGCCTGGTAGCGCCAGGGCTGAGAAATGAGACCCGGGGCCGTGGGAAGGTGTGGTGTGTGTGCGTGTGCGCGCGCGCGTGGGTGGGTGTGGGTTGGTGGTGGAAAGAAAGAAAAGACAGAAACTGTCGACGTCTGTCACAAACTATATTCAGCAACAGGAACAAAGATGCGTTATGATTTTTTATCGAGCATTTGAAGGAGCTCTTCCTTCCTACTGCAGCGTTTTGAAGCCACCTGCTTGATACGATAACGGCAGCTGGTCCAAACGTTTTAACGCACAATCAGGCAGCGGGTCGGTGAAAGATGACATCTACACCAGAGATGTTAGCTGCAGATGGAAGCAGAGGCGAAAAAATGGCAGCATGCAGCAGTGGAGGGCCGCACAGGCGGCACTGCTTCATTGGTTTGGGATTGATTCATTGATTCATTGATTCTTTGCGCGAAATTAACCTCGAGTGTTTAATCTGTTTGACTCTGTTGCAAGATGGAGGCTGAGGAAGAAAGGCTTCAGCCACTCTGTCCATCGCTTTCATCTCCACCCGCTGCTGCTGTGCACATACCTCCCTGCCTCTCTCCCCCCTACCTACCCCTCCTCTCTGACACTCTATCTCCATCTTTCTGTCAAACACACACACACACACACACACACACACCCTGTTTATATTGTCTTCTTGTCTCTTATCCCTCAGGGGCCGGAGAGTCAGGGAAAAGCACCATCGTCAAACAGATGAAGTAAGTCTTTCATAACCACGGTCTAATAAACCTATAGTGTGCATGTGTGTCCTTTTTCTTATGCCCCCCCCCCCCCCCCCCCCACACACACACACACACACACACACACACACTCACACACACACACACACACACACACCGGTGCTGTACTGTTCCTAATTATATGTGCAGTTGTCAGAGTTGACAGTGTAACATTTTTATCTGATGCAAAAATGTATCCAGATTTAACGTTTAGCTACTAAAAAAAACACAATTTTAAAAACATATGATTGGTCTGGAGTTTGTGCATCTGCAAAAGGACGACTGTATCGTTTGACGGTTGCAGGATGAATCATTGGTTACGGTTATGTTCAGACAGATTCAGTGGGTTTTCTCACCCACTGCAGTGACTGAGTAAGTTATGCATTATGTCCATTTTAAAAGCACTAAACTGTTGTTTTGTTTTTGTTTTTTTACTGTTAAATCCTGTAATAATACATTGTAGGAGGATTAGTTTGTGTAGACACCAGGGAAATGCTGCTACCTGTTACCCTGGTTGAATGATAACGTTCCCACACAAATGACTACCATCATTATATAATCGAGATATTTTATTGAGCTTAAACAGTTTATCCATTAGCGATTGGGCCGACTGACTCTACAGTAAGAAGAAACTATTCTGATTTTAATCTGTAGTGTTTTTTTCAGGCTCTCAAATGATTTACTTGTTGATTTTTTTCCTGGTGGGAGTGGTTGGGATGAGGGTTGTAGGCCATCATGGACCAGTAGCCGAAAACTGAAACGAGAAACTGAGTCAATCTTTGACCCAAAATGTGACGTCGCCGTTTTATTTCTGTAATATTTTCACTGCAACATTGTTTTACGCTGTTTGATGTGAAGGCTCCCATATGGAAAAGATATATATAAATCTTATAAAGTTTGTATCTGTCTTGTGTGAAACTTGTATGAAAAGCATACAAGAGTAAAAACAGATATAAGATCCCTTGAAAAATTATATAATGAAACTTGTATGTTTTGGATACTTACTAAAACAATATATGAAAGTAATGAGAAAGTGGCCACTTTCATGAGTAAATCATGTAAGCCTTATATGATATACTCATGAAAGTGGCCACTTTCATGAGTTAAGTCATATAAGTTTTTACTATTTCTTTTCCATATGGGCTTACAGAGTTACCAGATGTGAGTCCAGTGTAGCTGTGGCACATCTGGATTTCTCCTGTTGAGGCTTAAAGTAAAGACTTCTTTCTGCTGTGGACTCACAACGATGTGCGTAATGATCCTTCTATCAGGACTTATCTGTGGCAGCCTTATCATACCACTAATGCTGTTTTTGTGTTTACAGCATCGCTGCAATAATCCTATAAAGCACCTCCAGGATTTACTATAGCTCCTCTTTAAGGCTGGCTGCACATAGGCTGCCCCCCCCCACCCCCCCTCGCCCTTTTCTTTAAAATCTGTAATCCCATTATGACATATGGTTTTCCATCAGACTTCTCCGCTGGTGTATTTTAGCCGATAACAGGCTGGCTTTGGTTGTGCATGTACGGCGACGCACAGATGAGCCTGTTGCTCAGCTGTTAATGGTCCTTCCAGCAATGGACCAGTCCTCCCAGTGGGTTCACTGGAGTCGTTGTATGCATTGCACTGATGTAATTCGTGCACTTATAAAACCTGGTGTTAATCATTTAGAGTCTGTTGGTTTAATAGATTTATCTAGACAAGGTTGTTACTTTGTATCCTTTATTACATCAGACAGCGTGGATGTTTTTGACTTCTGCTCATCGATCGACACGATTTCCTGACAAAAAGGAGCCAGTTATTGCTCTTCACATCAGTGCTGCCACCTCCATGTGTCTGCTGTCTGGATACAGTCTGCAAGAATGGATGTCATGTTAAAACTATTCTTGGTTTTATCCAATATGCTCTATACTCTTATCAGGGTTTGTTCTATTTGTGGGCATCGAGCAGCGTGATGCAGCGTGACCACATCAGAGGCATTTTCCAGAGTAGCGTACCAGAAATGGACGGCTGTGTAAACTGTAAAATTAGAGCCTTTGTGTTTCTTTATAAACGATCGAAAACTTTCTTTTCAAAGTGGCGGTCAGCGCCCTGTGAGGGAAGCCTTTTAGATGCTCTAGTGTTTCCTGAACCGTCAGAGCGGAAACTCCTCGCTGCATTTTCTTTCAGTGTGCTTTTTACATCGGGGCGTGCCCGAGTGACCTGCTGCTGTCAGTGGACTGCTTTCTTCACACAGGGAGGACGAGTGGATTAGATTAAGGTTTAGATTTAACGGCGTGTCCACTGAGCTGCGGTGTATCCGTGTGTGTGATCTCAATGATTGGCAGTAGGGAGTCTATTATAGCAGCACTTTGTATAATACAGCATAGACACAGTGGTGTGCACCGTGCACGGGTGAAGTCGTTTAGGTCTGTGCCCGTTCTCAGATTATTGCTTTCCGATGTGACGCAATCACTGAATGACAGCAGCTCATGACAAAGCAGCGATAACGTCTCTGAGGGGAACGCAGGTGCGTGTTAGCCATAGTGGATTAAGTGCAGCAGTGTGTGGATGACTAAGCTCTGATGGTGTGAAGCTGCAGCATGGTCCACTGTAGGACTGCACTTCTGAGACAGTAAAGAGGAAGCAGGATGACGAGCTGAGGAAGAACGTGTTTGACTGTGCAGAGATGAGGAACTGGTTTCAGAATCATGTGAATGACTGGATTGTGTGCGTTTTTGCATAAGTACGTACACGATGTTATCTCGTGTGTAATGTTTGGGCCGCAAACTCGAGGGACCTGGTCATGTGTTAACAGCACATCTGTGTGTGTGTGTGTGCGTGCACGAGGAGACACCATCTGTTTATGGGGCCTGTGTGTGTTTAGACGTGTGCAAATGTTCTCTCGCTGCCCAGCTGGCAAACTGACCTCTCCAGCAGCGTTCGCTGTGAGCATGTGAGAAAACTAATTTAATGTCGGGATATTTTCATATCATTAAACAGGAGCGAGGAAGACGCCGCCGTCAGGCAAAGTGAGGAAGATATTAGAGGTTGTTCCCAGCGATGTGATTAAGTGCAGCCCTCCGTCCTGTCAGAGTGGCTGTGAGAAGGCTGCACTCTGCCCTGAAAGGCTTTGCTTTGGGGGCTGGAAGGGCAAACTCCAGAGATGGGTGTAAGCGTACCAGGAAAAGGATTAATTATTTCTGGAGATGTAAGATTTATATTTTATAGGTTTGCCTAATGACCTAGCAGCAGTTAAAGGATAAAATAGCAAAATCGTTGCTGAAACAAGAGGAATTTCTAGCTTCCAGTTTCAAATCATAGCATTCAAGGTCCAAACACTGCTGTTTTATAGCTGACACACTGTGCTCATGGACTTGGTGCATGTCACGGCCGCCTCATGCATTTTACAATGCTACCATAGCCTTTTTTTATTTGTGTAAACCATGTTTTTGGCCCTCAGGCACGCAGATGTTGAGGTGTTACCAGCACGCTTGTATTTTGGTCCTTGCGTAGTCGTAAAGCCTCAGTTTAGCTGAGCTGTCATGCTTATCACACATTGGTCTGTAAAAAGAAAAGTCATAAAGGAGGCATTCATGACATCTTCTGACACGTTATTAAATGTCTGTGTAATTTCTCTTTCAATGATTGACAGTATACAACACATGCAAGACTGTCAAACACATCATGAGTTAAATGCACTTTATAGTCACAGAGTAACAGAGGAGGCCTGCATCGCTCACTTAATAAAGATGTTGTTGAGTAACTGACTTTTACCCAAACAGGGCAGGGACGCTCGTTTCATCATCCCGGCTTAGGAACGTTTAAAGCAGTGGGAATGTTGAGCTCGGGATCGCGACGTGCTCAAACAAACCAACATCAGTGGTTTTTGGTTTTTGGTGTTTTTCTGTGGAGATTTATGCAGTAAAAAGGTTATTCTGAAGTCGTTCATTCAACATGAAATATCAGCTTTCAATTTTGTATTGATTTAAACTGACGTGAAGAAAATTGTGAACCAAACTTATATGAATTCATAAATCTTTATCCAGTTATTTTGATTAGAGTTTAGCATCAAAGCAATTTACTCAGTTATTCTCCTCGTGTGTGTGTGTGTGTGTTCCTGTTTAGCTATCTTTGTGAGGACCGAAATCTGCATTCTACTATACTTGTGAGAACCAACAGTCACTTGCAGTGTTGGGAAGGTTACTTTTAAAATGTATTCCATTACAGATTACAGATTACATGCCCCAAAATGTATTCTGTAACGTATTCCGTTACGTTACTCAATGAGAGTAACGTATTCTGAATACTTTGGATTACTTAATATATTATCATGCTGTTTACAACTACATGAATGTACTATTGCTGTGATTTATTACTGTTACTGAAGGTCCGCGGCTCCGAACCGTAGTAAAGGGACCTCTGGCTAATACGGTGGGTTCTGTGTCGGCTCGTAGCCGAAAACTAGCTTTACTTTGTTGTCTGGGTCAACTTTGCTAGCAGAGACAGAGAGAGGCGTTGAAAGGCTGCTCCAACAGAACTTATTGTTTCAGAGGAAAACACGAACACGGTGTACAGTCGAGTCTTAATAGCTTACTTACAGCTGGGCTCGTCAGGCTCTCTTCTTGGCTGCAGTGGTTATTATTATATTTACATGCTTCCAGCTCCCGTTTCTGCTCGATGACAGCTCGTACTTTTCCTTTTTCTCCCTCCCTCGCTCACAGACACATAACGGGTATGGCAGTCCATTCTCCCTGCAGCACGGACTACACTGCCCATGATGCTACATTCTTTAGAGCTATACCTGTAGCATTCTGCCTGTTAGCTTAGCACAACAACAACAAAAAGGCCTCTCTCACCCAGGAAACACACAGAGAGTGCGCGTCACCATGGCAACCGTAACGCTGCCTGGAACAACAGAACGTAGCTGTCAAACAAAACCCAAACAGTCCTGACCCGCCACAATATGAAACAGGGAAGTACCGCCGTGTAATCCATTTATTTCAACAAAGTAACTGTATTCTAAATACCACCTTTTTAAACGGTAACTGTAACGGAATACAGTTACTCATATTTTGTATTTTAAATACGTAACGGCGGTACATGTATTCCGTTACTCCCCAACACTGGTCACTTGTGAGGACACACTCACCGTCCTCACAAGTTTGAAGACATTTAAAGGCTCAAAATGTGGTTTTAGTGTCAGGGGTACAGTTAGGTTTAGGGTCAGGCATTCATTGTTAGTGGTTAGGGTGAGGGGCTGGGGAAACCGTTATGTCAATGAAGGTCCTCACTAAGATAGCTAAACGGGCTTGTGTGTGTGACATACAATGCCTCCTTTTCTGTATTTCCCTCTCGTCTTTATCTCTGGCTTTCTCAGTCTGTGTATATGTGCGCTTGTGTCTCGCTGACACGATCGGAGGCGACCGGCCGAAGGGAGAACAAACGGCGTCCGTCCCTCGCGGCTGCGCTGCTTCCCAAAGACTGTTCCCACCGTGTGTGTGTGGTTTCTCTCTCAGGAACACAAGATAATTGGGTTTAAGCCTCAGAAGAGGAGAATAGAAGGGGGAAGGGAAGCAAAACTGAGGAAAAAAGATGGTGGTGTTTTGCTCAGAGAGGCAAAGGAGCGTTATAGATGGAAGGAGGCAGAATTTAATGAAGGCAAAAAATACCCAGCGCATAGAAACGGGCAAAGAATTGCAGTCTGCAAACAGGGCATAGAAAAGACTGAAATTACAGGAGAAAATAGGAAGTGTGACAGTGATGGAAACAAGGATGAAGTAGGAGAACAAGAAAGGAAAGAGGGAAGAACTCAAAGAGCGAGGAGGAGAGTCCCAGGGACAACACGCTGAAGCAGTGAGGCACGAGAATTCAATTTCTTCTTTCTCAAAGGACAGAAAAGTGTTGTGGGAGTGTGAAAGGAAACAGGATGGGAGAGAAGAGGGTGCAGCGATATACGAGGAGGGAGGATGAGTGTGAATCAGACTGGGAAGGTAAGAGGAGGAAGATGAAGACATTTTGAGCTACAGAGGAGAGATCGGCAAGTGAAACATGTTCTAACTTATTCAGCAAGCTAGAAGAAGTGACAAAGAGCAAAGAGCACTTCTCTCCTGGACTCTGCTCTCCTTGATAATTATTAGCTGCCTTTTCCTGAGACGCTCAGACTCCAGCAGAGGAACTGGACTGCAGAGAGCAGGGGCAGCTCGTGCTGGCACCAACTCCAGCCTGGCATGGAGAGGCCGTCTACAACTGGTCGTCCAAAACGGTCCGTCAGCTAGATAGTCATCCTTCATTGGCCAAATGTAGCCATGGGCGTGCTCTTTACTGGAATGATTTGATTGGTCGCTTCAGTGAGCCATGAACTAACAGCAGGGGTCATCATAGCTGTGCGTGCGTGTGTGCTTGTGATGCCCTTTTTGTTTAGTGTCTCAATCAGATCTGCATGTTGTAAATAGTCAAATTTGAACTCGGCTATCAAAACCTTATCTGTGCATGCACACCGAGACACGTACTTCTTATCCCAGGGGAAGAAACTTCGGCACTTCCTTTTTTCGTCTCCTCCCTTGAACTAGGGGTGGGCGATAGAAACGATATACGATAGAAACGATATAAATTTGGCCAACGATAGAGATTTTGACTATACCGCTCTATCGCGATAGCGCATATTGATGATGTCATCAAGCTGCGCCTGTTTTGGTCGAAAGCATCGCAGCGGCTAAAACCATCATCATCTGCAAATTATGCCGACAGTCATAGCAAAGAGATGAAGCACTTTTGAAATATGGGGAAAGCCAAAAACTGCGCTTCCTCCACTTCCGGAACATTGATTCATTAATGACTTTTATCGAGTGGAAAAAAAGTTAGCGTTCATCCTCCAGCTTCACTGTGCTAATGCTATGCTAACATAGCTGTGTCGCTAGCAATCACATAGCACAACATTATATATCAGGTAGTCCAACTTCAGTAACACTGCAAACGCCACTGCTGTTTAGTTTTCTGTCTTCATTTATGTTGGAAGTGATAGCAGAGCTGTACGTTTTAATTAGTTTCAAAAATCTCTCAGTCAGAACATGGTATGTCATGTTTAGGTGTAAACTAGCGAGCTAACTTCCTGCTAACTTCTAACTCCGTTAAATTTAATAACTTCTGTTTTCATGGATGTTAAACTTAATTGTTACACCTGGTAAAGCAGCAACGCTGATGATTTAATTAAAGATTAAATAATTTAGACCGTTTTTAACTCTGTGTTCGTTTGACTTTGGGACCTGAAGTAGACGGAGTTTAGGACCCAGATTTCTCTGTGAAGCTCCTCACTACGGCAACCGTAATGCTCTGACAATCCATCAAGCAGTGCGGCTTACCAAAGTTGTACTAAAACATTTTTTAACAGATTTCTGCAGCCAAAATCGGTTCGAGGTCAGTAAGCACAACCAGAATTCATACATAAGGCACACTCTCGATTTGAGAAAATTAAAGGATTTTAAGTGTGCTTTATAGTGTGGAAAATACGTTATACAGAGCAAAAGAATATATCACGATATATATCGTTACCGCACATGCTTGAAATTATATTGCGATATGAATTTTAGGCCATATCGCCCAGCCCTACCTTGAACTCACCTCGTTCACAGTAATCTTCAGTTGTTCTTGTTTCCACGCTGTAAGTCAGTCTTTACAAACTGATACTTAAATATCAGACCTTTAAAATTGATCAGTTCCACTTGGAAATCACAAGAAGTACAACACTTACATTATTGAAATATCAAAGGCAAACATCCCAGAAAGGCCGTGTGAAATTTCCAGGAAATTGAAGTCTTCTTTGTGACTGTTGAAGGCCTTTGAAAAAAATCTCTTTCCTGCAGGAATGATGACATCAAACCTATTACCTGAATGACTGTTAACATCAATCAACTAGCTTTTAATATTGATGGTCTTTACCATAGACTGCGAATTGCTGATTTCAGTTCAATCAGACTAACGTCTTGTTTTGTCTGTTTGTGTTAGCAACATGTTTCTCGGATCCCTCGTGAAACCAAATCTGCGCCACATGAATCTTCCAAAATAAAATGAGTGAAAAAGGTGCCTTTTTCTACTCGGTGTCTGCTGCTGGGTGTTTATGTGAGCATCCAGTAATTAATTGGTATAAAATCAACTGGTGACATTAAAAACTAGTGATCTTTATAAAAGAGCTCTTCATAAAATCCCTCTTGTTGCCCCGTGCAGACAGAGATCTTGGTATAGTCACACGTTTTTCCCCCTTTTTTTATTTGGTCGTTTTTATCTGCAGCTAATCGTGCAGCAGCTTTATTACTCGGGTAACACAACAGGCTCTTTGAGTATGCTGCAAATCTTTCTGTGTTTATTGTCCTACCTGTCCTCCATTTCATTTTAATTATATTAAAGCCAATGTGCACACATACAAAAATATTCCCCTCTAGTCCTTCTTTATCCTTCTTGTTCCTGGGATCTGCTGGAGCCACTCCCCCATCTTGGGAGTCACTGGGACCACTGTTACCGTCACCCTCCACATCTTCTCCAGCTCTTCTCTGAGGCCTTGATATTATTTCAGTCCAGCTTTGTCCAGCCACTGGTAGAATTTCTGGATATCAGCCACCTCCTCTATCTGCCGGTGGTAGATACCGTGCAGGGGCCTGTCCTTCCATGATGGTTCCTCCTCTGCCTCCTCTTCTTCAGATTTCTGCAGCCTGAGGTATTCACTGAGCACACAGTTGTGTCCATCTACCTGATGTACTCGTGGATGTTTGTTGTCTAAACCTGGACAGTGGTTCCTGCATTCACTAGTCCCCGGCCTCCTTCCTTTCGCTTAGCGTACAGCCTCAGGGTCTTTGTTACCGTCCAACTACACTTCTCAGTCTGAATGATATTCCAGTGACATTGCTGTAGATCTTTGTGATGTAAATGAGTGAATCGATGTTTCGTTACCAAAGACATGGTTCACACGCGCACACACACACAAACACACGCATATGTATATGTGTGTGTATGTATATGTATATATATATATATATATATATATATATATATATATTAGGGGTGCAACGATACTCGTATCGATATTGAACCGTTCGATACAGTGCTTTCGGTTCGCATATGTATCGAACAATACAAAATGTTTAATTTATTTTATCAACTTTCCTTCTGACGGTGCTGTCTGTGTTGAGCGCTCAGTGGATCTGCGCTCGACAGTGCAGCCTAGGCGGAGTAGTCGAACGCAGATCCACTGAGCGCAGCGCAAGCTAGCAGACAGAAGTTAAGCTCGTTGCAACATGGCAAATTGAACCTCCCCCACCCTCATTCAGATCTGGCGTTTGGAACTATTTTGGTTTTCATGTGACGTATGACCCTGAAGGTAAGCGCGTCATGGACAAAAGTAAAACAGTATGTTGGATGTGCCACGCAATGCTCAATTACATTGGTGGGAACTAGTGTGTTAGCGCAGTTAGCTCGTTAACGTGTTGACGCCGTCCAGCCCCACACACGGGGCGATCCGCAGTAGCTCGTTAACGGAGATTTGCCGTGTTGTGGCGTTAACGTCATTTCAGATTAACGCTGACAGCACTACTGGGAACACAACGAATATGACTGCACATTTACTCCGACATCATCCTAGTGCAAAGACAAGTGGAAGCAGACAAAAACAACAAGCACGCATGCTACAAACTTTACCCGAGTCATTTAGACAGCCGTTAGCACATGATTCTCCTTATGGGGACCTGATATGTTTAATATGCTGCTGAGAATATAGCCCAGAAGAAGCGTATAGTATAGCTTTTGTTTTGGAAAGAGGCATTTCTCTGTAATAAACTCTGTTTTCCAAAGATGAGTGATTTCAGATCAGATAGATTTATTTTTTTATTACTTTGTTGTTTCAGCAACATTAAATTTAAAAACTGTACTTTTGAGTTAAAATTATTATTATTATAATATAATAATTAATTATTATATTATATTCATAATTGTAATAAATGACAAATTAAAAAGGCATGAACATTTTTTTTGTATCGAAAAAATATTGAACCGTGAATTTTGTGTATCGTTGCACCCCTTATATATATATATATATATATATATATATATATATATATATCATCATTTGTATAAAGCCAGGTCATTTAATCATTTGTATAAAGCCAGGTCATTTAATCATTTGTATAAAGCCAGGTCATTTGATCATTTGTATAAAGCCAGGTCATTATGACTGTGTGTGGTCCGTGCGCTAATCAGGGCTTCTTATAAGAAACAAAGGTCTTTTGTTATAGGGAATTGTGTGTGTGTGTGTGTTTGTGTGCAGTTACACACACTTGAAAGTTTCTTTTTCTTGGTGCTTTTGTTTGTGTGGCTTTGTTGTTGTGTGACTTTTTTCTGTGTGTGTTAGAGCTATTTGGCAGATTTCATGTCAGTTCAGTGCACTACGAGACAATGCAGTCTTGTTACAATGACCACACTCAGCTGATATAAAGTCAGCTGAGTGTGACTGTGGCTGTGTAGCTGAAAGAGTGTCTGGTTAAATGCATGTTTGTATTTTTGGATTTGTATCATAGCTAACTCAGAGCAGACATACGCAGCAATACAAAAAATTTAACTATTCCCACGGCACTGTAAACTGTAACATATACAAGGTTTATTTTTGATTCAGTTTAAGTATGTTGCAGTATGAAGTATGTTGCATTAAATTGTAAAACATTTTACTTTTTTCCTTTCATGTTTGCTTTACTAACAAAGTACAAAGTGATAAAGAAAAACTTGTTAATGAGTATATAGCTGTGCATATATACGTACAACAGCAGTCAGCTGATTAATTATCCAAAATATTCATCTGGTTAAAATAAGTGAAGCGTCACAGTTTTAGACTCCGTTTTTGCACAGACGCCATCTCCAGTCCTGATGTTTGGATACGTATCATTAACGTGAACAATTTAAACTTCTGCTCCCACTGGAAGAACCAAAGTCACTTAAAGCTCGCTTAGCATTGTGTTTATCTACTGAAATGATTGAAATAAAGAGACCTTTTTGAAATAAGAAGACAAACAGCAGCAGTATTTTGCTGTCTCTGTCAGGCCTGTCTGGGGTTCAGGTGTGCCTATTTTCTTTTCATTTGTTTCTACTGGATCGGCCTGTCGGTTGCTCCCTCAGTAAGTCATTAATATTGACACAGGAGAGGACAGGTAACCAGAATAATTACATTTTCATTTATGAAGAGGTGAGCTACTGTCACTGATGACACACTAGCAGCAGTAGCTCAGATGGGAGTTCTGTTCGACCAAAGTCCTCATCCAGACCAAAACCATACTGTCCCTGCTGCGAGAATAAGGAGCATTTCCTGAACGCTTGTATAGAGTTTAAGAAACTGATCACCGACCAACAGCGGTGCTGGAAATGTGGAAGAACTCACCAGCCGGAGGTTTGCACCCTCAAACAACCTTGTAATACCTGCAGAGAGCAACACCTGACTGTACTGCATGATGCGGTCCAGCAGATCCAGAAGAGTGTGCTCATGATGACTGCTCCGACTACAACAGTGTACTTGGATAGGCCAAGCCGGTCTCCCAAGGTGATGCTGAAGGTTGTAAAGGTCTTGCTGTACAACAGGGACCAAACATTGGAGACTCATGAAATCCTCGATGATGGCTCAGAACGAAGCATCATTTTATCACAAGCTGTTCGACGTTTAAACCTCACCCCAGAGTCTGAGACACTTACCCTGCGGACTGTCCACCAAGAGGTAGTGCAGTTTTGTGGCGCCTCAGTTTCCTTCCAAGTGGGGAGAAGTATCATATACAAAAGGCATTCACCGCCGATGCCCTTGGTCTCTCAGAACATTCCTATCCGGTGAGGATTCTTCAACGCCGCTATAAACACCTGCGTGACTTACCTCTGCCTTTGGTAGACCATGTTCAACCTCTGCTGCTTATCGGCTCTGACATGCCTCATCTCCTGGCACCTACAGAACCAGTTAATCTGGGCCTGACAGGGGGACCCATCGCTGTCCATACCAAGCTTGGTTGGTCGCTCCAAGGTCCCATCAGTGTCGACCAAACTCCTGCAACTGAGCAGCAGTGCCTGTTCACAGCAACAGTTGTGCCAACCAGTGAGCTTTTCAGGAATGTTGAGCGTCTCTGTCAGATTGATACACTGCCTTATGTGAGCGAGAAGCAGGTAACCCGATCGAAGCAAGATCAGCAAGCTCTAAACCTACTCCAGACATCCACCATCAGGATCACTGTCGATGGGACACAGAGGTATGCCACACCACTGCTTCGTCGCGCCAACTCCGCCACGCTTCAAGCTCCTATAGAAGCAGTCTAGCCAAGTCTGCGCAGTACAGAGAGGAGACTTGTCAAAGACCCACAACGCGCCGAAGTATATTGTCAGGAGATTCAGAAGCTAGAGAAGATGGGCTATGTAGCCGTGGTGCCACATGAGATAGCTAGAACCACTGCAGATTCCTGGTTCATACCTCACCACATGGTGCGACACGGACAGGATCGTCTTTAACTGCTCATACCAGTACAAAGGGAAGTCCCTCAACTCTATTCTCCTCCCTGGACCTGCCCTAGGTCCATCTTTGCTAGGAGTTCTTCTTCGGTTTTGACAGTATCCAGTTGCTGTGATTAGCGACATCAAAGGTATGTTCCACCACATACGCCTTTTGCCAGCAGACAAACCAGTGCTGCGCTTCTTCTGGAGGGACATGAAGAGGAATGAAGAGCCGAAGATCTATAAATGGCAAGTGCTACCATGCCTCCGCAGTACCCACTCCCAAGAGGAAGCTAAGGCCCTAGTCGACAGTCTGCGCCAGCTGCTCCACACCGGGGGCTTTGAGATATGTCAATGGGCCAGCAACATCCCTGCTGTCATTGAACATCTTCCATCCAATGTCAGATCTGAGAGTAGTGACCTATGGCTCTCTCAGTCTAGCATGGACCTTTGGGAGCCAACTCTGGGATTTACATGGGATTGCCTTCGTGACTTCTTCAAATACAGACATCGACTGGGGGAGAGAACTGAACCCACACTGAGGAACGTCTACAAAACACTTGCGTGTCAGTACGATCCGCTAGGTTATATAGTACCGTTCACCACACAGGCCAAGATTCTGATACAGGATCTTTGGAAGGAGCAGCTCAGCTGGGACGACCCGATCCAGCCACTTAGCCTTCGTGACAGATGGCTTGCCTGGGAAAGGGAGATTCCTGATCTTATCCAAATGGAAATCCCCAGATGTTATGCACCAGTGTCTGCTGATTCATCTGCTTCAAGTAGAGATCTTCACATCTTTTGCGACACTTCCAAGAGAGCAAGCTACAGTCTGTAGCTTACCTGCGGACAGATGGGAATACCTGGAGATATGTGGATAGCGTGAATAACCCTGCTGATGACATTACCAGGGCAAGACCTTGAAGGAGCTGTCACGACCACACCGGTGGCACCAAGGCCCTGAGTTTTTACGTCAATCCGAGGAGCATTGGCCGACCAGCCCACCAGCATATCCAGAGCCAGAGGATGGTGAGCTGAAGAAATCATATTTCTGTGGACAGGTTAGGGTTAACTCCTGCTCTCAACTTCCTGAAATCAGCATGTTCTCCACCTGGAAGGATCTCATGAAGACAACAGCGCAGTCCCTACATGGGGCGGCTGACCCAAACTCAAGCTCGCCGAGTGAAGCAGACGATTACATCAAAGCTGAGAAACTCCTCCTGATGAAGGCCCAGTCAGAGTCATTCCCAGAGGAGGCCAAGGCACTCAGGTCTGGCAGACCATTGCCAACCAACAGCCATTAGAACTGATGTCGTTAAGGCGCTTTATTGCCAGAAGAGGCAAACCTTTTAAGCTCCTGTGTGACAACGGGACAAATTTTGTCAGTGGAGCCCGAGAGCTACATGAGGCCTTTGAGACCATGGCGCCTCAGTTGAAGGAGCGTTTGGCAGAGTAGCAGATTGCTTTCCGTTTCAACCCCCCCCCCCAGTGCTCCTCACTTCGGTGGCGCCTGGGAGAGAGAGGCCAGGTGTGTGAAAACTGCTCTTTAGGTCGTACTCAAGGAGCAGACGGTCCCTGAAACTGTGCTTCGTGCAGTCCTTGTGGAAGTGTGGAAGTGGAAGGTATTGTAAATGCTAAGCCTCTCGGCTACGTCTCATCAGACATAGCAGATCCAGACCCCATCACACCTAACATCCTGCTGATGGGACGCTATATGCATCACTCCCTCAAGTGGTTTACGATCCCAGTAACCTTATCGGGAGTCGCAGATGGAGA
>NC_142110.1:1025000-1097500 GCF_056152115.1 Neolamprologus brichardi | reverse complement strand
TTATATCGGGAGATGAGATTTTGGTCATGTCGCACAGCCCTATTCTTAGCTATATTTGACAGTTCTAAAACTGTGACGCTGTTCTAGATTTAAGTCCAACACCTCACTTAAAATAAGTCATAATTCTCCATTTCTGGTGCATTTACCTTTCTATAAGCTAAACAGCTTTGTGTCTAATTTGAAGTGTGATGAGATATTTTGACTAGAAATGAAACAAAAATACTTGGTAACATTTTGAGTTTTTCAGTGTTTACTTTAAGCTAAACGTAAGATTTCATTACCTGCATCCATAAAACTGAATTATTAGTTTTATCAATGCTTTCATATATTTTAAGTACAGTATTTGTTGCTCTGGAGATTGATGGTTAACTGATGCAGCACATGCTCCGTACTGAATTATCACAGCTCCTGCATGTAAAACTGTACTCATGAGGCACATTTAGGTTATGTTATATAACATATGATGCTACTATACTCACTGGCCACTTTGACATACACGCTTTTTCAACTGCGTGTGAATACAGATATCTAATCAGCGTGTGCAGCAGAGCACCTTGTTGAGTCAGTGCCATGAAACATTGAGGCAACAGGGGATCCAACCTGGCACTAGCCAGTATTTATTGTGCTCTCATCATCTGTATCACTCAACATCTCCAGAGCAGAAACAATCTCGACCGTTTTTTTCAACTGCAGTCACGTTTGGAACGTCTCTACGCTCGTCACCGTTGCTTCTTCATCGACCAGGAAAATCTAACGGTAGAAGAGTTTCTGTAACAAGCAACAAGAGAAGCAGTTACAGGGAGAAACCTCAGAGTCAGCACAAAGCTAAAGATTACAACAGCCTCCAAGAAAAGTCCCGCGATGAACTGAAAACGTCCAAATCCAAACATCCAGATGTTTATCTGATGCTGTCACATGATTTAGAAAAACAATCTGCAAACGCAGCCTTACTACATAACACTACATAAAACATCAACCCAGCGCTCCAGCTGGACTGTCAGTGACTAAGCTGGTCACCTCAGATGTTGCATCTGCTTCACCACTTCATCTCTTAGCTAAGAAGACACTGAGACAGCGAGACTCTAAACAACACAAAAATATTGGTGACTGATACGCACTGATCTGTCAGATCAGATATTTCCACATCAGTAGTTCATGTTACGAACATCTCACATGAGTGTTGTCAGTGCACAAAGAAAGTCTCTTTCTAGCCTAAAAAGGACTAAATTCCCTTTAATTTCACCCATCTGAGCTGAAAAGACGCACCGGTGCAGACAGGCTAAAGAAGAAAAATGACACCATAACGTTTATTTATTATTATCTTAATATTTGAAAATCTTATTTTTGGAGATATTTTTGTTAATCATGTCTTTATCCTGTCTTCCTTCTCTCACCAACCAATCACAGCAGATGGCCCCGCCCCTCCCTGAGCCTGGTTCTGCTGGAGGTTTCTTCCTGTTAAAAGGGAGTTTTTCCTTCCCACTGTCGCCAAAGTGCTGCTCATAGGGGGTCATATGATTGTTGGGTTTTTCTCTGTATCTATGAAGCGCCTTGAGGCGACTTTTGTTGTGATTTGGCGCTATATAAATAAAATTGAATTGAATTGAATTGAATTGAATGTGGCCATGATGTATAAAATTAGCTTGAAACGAGGGATTGTGGTCATGAACTTTGAATATCTTTTGGACTTTAAACTTACATCAGCACCAGAGGCAAAGTGTAGGCGTTTGTGAAAGTATCGAGACTGTAACACATTTTCTCCATGAATTTAGGCGTTTTCAAAACCACAAATATAAACCCTGCAGGTGTAGTGAGACCAATGCCAGAATAAGGTTGACTTGGACTCTATTGATATGCACATAAACTCTTCACAGCAATCCATCCAGTAACTAGTTTGGATCAAAGCGTTAGACCAGCCATCCCCGGAGCTTCGCCTCCAGCACGGCGTAAATACCGGCTTATGTGTGTTTTGAAGAAAAGCAGAGACAGAGCTGAGGGCATCGGGATGTGTCTGTGAGAATCTGTGTGCTCAGGATGCTGCTGCTTGACCTCAAGGTGTGATGACAAGTGAGTGGAGCCGAATAACGGAGCAGCTGATGCCTCCATTTCACTGTCTGTGTGTGTGATGGGAGGGTGGAGGGGCAACGTTACTGACACCTTCAGTTATTTATAGCTTCTTTATCACACACATTTTATCCCCTCTTTCTCCTTCACTCTTTGCACTGCTGTAATGTTCTCAGAGAACACACACACATGTGTGCATCCGAGTCTGAGGCAGCGTTGACAGGAGTCGGTCAGTGTGCACTTTGTCACTACCAAGAGCTGTGTCGACGAAGAACAGAAAGGGAGCGGATGGACGGCATAGTGAAAAAGAGCCAATCACAGGGCTTTGTGCGAGTGTGTGTGTGTGTGTCGGAGCAAACAGTGTTAGCTAGCAACAGTGCAGGGCTGAGATAAAGACCTAATTGCATAGTGTGCTGTGTAGGCTTTGTGTTCTGTGAGTGTTCACATGAGTAGGTGTGAGGATAAAAATACGAGTCCAGGGATAATGGGAGGCATTAACGAGGCAGGCAGGTTGTGTTTGATATCATGTGTGCGCATCAGCAGTTTTTCTTTCTGTGGGTTTTGTAACTTTAGCAGGTTAGCTTTAGGGCTGCCACGATTAGTCGACGACTGATTTAATAGTCGACGCGTCGTTTGAAGCTTTGTAAGATCACAAAAGACGCAGGAATAAGTAGTAGGATTTAAGAGTGTAATAACGGACTGAAACAGAAGATGGCAGCACTGCATGTACAAGGATGCCAGCTGCCGTTAAACCCCGAAGAAGAAGAAGCTGTGTCCCAGAATTCATAGCGCAGCCCAGCTCAGTTTCCAACAATGGCGGCAGCTAGTTAGTTTTAATATTACTCTTATTATTCTTTCTGGGTCACAAAATAAACATTTAACATATTTGCAGGCGAGAATGTAGCTGTGTAAACCTCAAATATCTGCTCAGTTTATCAAGACACCACATATTTTCAAAAGCGCTCCGACGTTTTCGGGACGTCTGTTAGCCACTAGCTCGATAGCTAGCCGGGGGCTAGGCTAACTAGAGCCAGATCGTTTTCAAACCCACCGCTGTTTTTCGCTACTCAGGTTAAACATGATATATAAGTCACTTAGATAACTTAAAAATGTTATTGTTTGGCTTTTTTAGTATTTTATTTGTTCCTGAGTAAATCGGTTTGGCTGAGATTAAAGTTATAGTTTTTACACAGCTGAATAAACATCAAGCAGACAGCTGATTATCAGAAGTGTGAGACGCTCGAGAATTTACTCCGGTGTCCTGTTATATTTTAGATAGCAAGGAGTTTATTAAACTTCACCAAAACAATCTGCAAATTTCATTAAAATTTAATAAACTATCATCTTGTCTTTATTTTTAGTTAGCACATACCTTAAACACTTAAAGCTGTAAGCTAATGATAGTTATATAAGAGCAGATGCTGCTGGTGCAATAAGCTGTACGTTTTACATCCAATGGATGATGATCTGATTAGTCGACTATCAAAATAATAGTTTGTTGCAGCCCTAGTTAGCTTTAAACTTCAGGTCATCTTGTCTTCAAACTCCCAGAAACACGAGTTTTTAGCGCCTATTGATCAGTGATCATCAGCAGAGAACAGCACGGCCACGCTGGAGTCGATGTAACCAGTTTGGGCGTTTCACAAATTTAAAAGTGCGCTATAGGCAGATCCTGTGACTGCTATATCAACATCTGCTGATTGGCCCCAAAATGGCAGCCACAGGATGATGTCATGGGACAGTGTTGTGGTTAAATTGCCCATATGTCTGTCTCTCTGTCCATCTGTCTGACTCGGTGTGAAACTAAACTATGTTTCAGGTCACCGTGCAGATTGTGCCAAGGCTACGTGAAATTGCACCCATACACACACCAACACAGAAACGCACACATACACACACCAACACAGAAACACACACACACACACACACACAGTCCCTTGGCTTTGCTGACAGAAGGGCTTGGAGAGTGGGTAATGAGAAAAGGTCCTCATGCATGAAAGCTCACGTCAGCAAGCTAGCCAGCCGCTCGCACACACACAGACACACACACATGTACAGAGATGGGAAAATATGTCAGTTACACTTCTGATAACATTCATAACACTAATTTTAAGTCTTTGCTCGACCCTGTTCTCCTCAGCTGTGACCTTCGGTGTCTTCCTCTCTCTTCCCGAGTTAGCAAAGATGCCAGTAAAACTTTCCAGAGCGCTCGTTTGAAATCTTTTCTTCTTCCATCAACCCTCCTCCTCGAATTGTTTTCCAGTTAGAGAATCACGTAAAAGCACAGCAACGTCCACAAAATGTAAATCGAGCACAACTCGCCATCACGATATCCAGCTGAGGAAAGAACCACCTGCCTTCACGTGTCAGAGGATTGTTTTAGCCGTCTGCGTCCAGTTAGCTTAAACTTAATGCTGTGTGTTAGAAGCACCACGGGACATAACGTAGGGACCACACGGGCGTGCTGAGTGTCGGCGCCGTCCCACGGCCACTTCTGTTCCTGATGAAAGGCTCAACTTTTGGTTTGGTTTAAAAAACTTTATTCTGAGTTCTTCAGCCTGTCAGCGATGTTTGACCTCACAGCCAGGTTTACATGGAAGCACATTCTCACAGTGCAAAGCTGGCCGAGCGCCCCTGCAGAAGAGCCTCTCTGTCATAACTTTAGCTTTCTGTCATATAAACACAGAGTCCCCCAAAGTCCCACATCAACCTCTCTATTAGCATCGTTTCCTCTTCCCATTAAGAGTTTCTCCTCTCTGGTAGGAAAGGTGGAATTTCAGAAAATGTCTTTTTGGCATCTTTCAGCGGGGACGGAAAGATCTGTCCTGGTTCCCGTCTGCAGCTCCAGGCTTCGGCCCTATGTGTGAAAGGCACTGATGTAAATAGAAGTGTGGTATATTTATATAGGACTGGCACACTGCCTGATTGATCTGAAACATTACACTGACCGAGACCGCAAACACACACACACAAAGTCAATATGCTCACAGAAACCTGTAAACAGATGTATAGTAGCACACATCTGCCTTATGTCAAGAAGCAAACCAGACCAGGCCACGCAGAGCAGAGGCCTTTTTAAACTGACCACTAGCTCTGTGGTTTTTATAAAGAAGCTTTTCCTTATTTCCTTTCATGTACTTTACGTCATCACGATGGATGTTCATATTAAACTTATAACGAGGTCGGCGTATGTGCGAGTAATCCCCTTCAGGAGCAGAACTTCAGCACTCCGTCTGCTCTTGGCTCTGTGTGGTTATAGTGAGGGTGGATATCACCTTATATGGTAATCTTAGGCGTACAGCAACCCACCCACCTGCTGTTCAAACCTTCTGTTTGAAAAGAGCAGCCAATCAGAAGAGGAGCAAAGAGCTCAGACCTGATGTAAGTGAGGATTATTTTGATTCATCAGCAACTTTCAGTGTAATTGATGTTGTTGTCCAGAAGTTGAATCTGTTCATTTGTTGAGTTTTGTGGGAGAAACGTTTCGTCATCGTCCAGGTGACTTCTTCAGTCTCAGCTGGCTGCAGGTTTCCTGCAGATAATTGATGTAGTGTGAGTACATCATACTTTATCTCACCGGCTCATGACTGATGCTGCGTGTTGCTCTCCAGCTTGACACGATGCTAAAGAACAAGATGTGAACAGTTTCTCTGAAATCTAAACTTGTGTTATTTGGAAATAGTCGTTTAAATACAAATGCTGAGATTCATATAAATGGTGTTGATATTGAAAGAGTCAGGGAAAATAAATTTCTGAGGGTAATAACAGATGAAAAACTTAACTGAGAGCTCACTTAAGATGTATTCATTCCAAAGTATCACGAAGCATTGCAACACTAAACAAGGCAAAGCAGGTGTTAGACAAACATCACTTCATATTCTCTACTGTTCACTGGTTTCACCATACTTCAGCTATTGTGCAGAGGTCTGACGCAATAACTATAAAACATTACATCACTTTTTACTCTTCAAAAAAGCAGTTCGAATCATCCACAGTGCAGCTTACAGGAACAAACTCACTATTTTTGCACTAAAATATTGAAAATTGACGATGTAGTGAAATTCCAAACAGCACAAATTCTATTCAAAGCAAAAAATAAAGAACTGCCAGGAAATATTCAGAGAATGTTTGTTTTGAAAGAAGGAAGTTATAATTTAACTTTTGTAACTTCAAAACAATGAAGGTTCGTACTACAAGACAAAGCTTTTGTGTTTCTGTTCATGGAGTGAAACTGTGGAACAGTTTGAATATGGAATTAAAGCAACGTCCAAACATAAAACTGTTCAAAAAGAGTTATAAAAATATGATCTTCTCGAACTATAAAGAAAAGGAAAATATTTAAATTAAGTGAATGTCTCTATTTTTAAAAAAAAAATAAAATCATGATGTGATATTATAGTATATAGTATATCAGAAATCTGTTCACTGTTTTTATTACAAATTATATCAGTAAGGAAGCAACTAAATATTAACTGATAATTTATGGCAAAGGGGTGGGATTAAATAAGCGTTTACTTCTTCCCTTTCAACATGTAAATTAATAATTTTTTTTGTATGTAATTTGTACTAATTTTAATTAATAATTAATATTAATTATTAATTATTAATTAATATTAATTATTAATTAATATTAATTATTAATTAAAATTAGTACAAATTACATACAAAAAATTATTAATTATTAATTATTAATATTATTATATATTATTAATATATTATTAATAATTAATTAATGTAATTTGTATTTTTTTTCTTTTTTTTTTCTAAATGTACTTGTATATTGTTCACATGTTGAAATAAATTACCACTTCACTGCGGGGCTGCTGACAGCGCTTATATTTGTTCGTAGGTCCTGCACATGTGTCTCTCTGAGCTCTTTGCACTTTCTTTACTAGATTTCTTTTCAGTTTGGATTACTTGGTTGTAAAGTAAGAACAATGTTTGCAGCCGTGTTGGATCCTGAGTTGTGCCCATGCTGTTCTTTCGGGTTTATTTATGCATGCTGATGTTGTCTATCAGAATTGCCTCACATTGTTGCCTCAACCTGTATCTGTCTGTTTGAATCAGCTTCTGTGTCGTGGTGTCCTGCCTGCTGTTCGTCTCTCTGTTGGTCTTTGTCTCATTTGTCCATACGAGCGGGCGTCTACCTCGCTAACTGTCCCTGCGACCGTCTGTCGCTGTGCCCTTGCGTTAGGTGCAGTGAAAGACATTGTGGCATTTCAAACAGCAGCCTTAAATGTCAGTTATGGGCCCGCCCCCTCCCTCCTCTCTGGTCCAGGCTCCACCTGTGCTTATCTCCATTTTCCTCCTTTTCCTCTTTTATATCCCATGAACGTGTAAAACACCTTGACTCCACTTTTTTTATCAGGTTGAGAAGCAAACCTGTGCATGCACATAACTTTGCAGTATTTAACGCTCTTTAATGCCCGTGCGTCTCTTTGTTTCTAGGATCATCCACGAGGACGGTTTCTCCGGCGATGACGTAAAGCAGTACAAGCCCGTTGTTTACAGCAACACCATCCAATCTTTGGCCGCCATCGTCCGCGCCATGGACACGCTGGGCCTGGAGTACGGAGACAAAGAGCGCAAGGTCAGCTCCCGTCCTCAAGCGTGCACACGTTTCCCAAGCATGCCCAGCAGAACGTACAACACATAAATGACTCATTTTCCAAATGCTGTCACCAACAGTGTGATGACAGATCACCATAAACCAGGGAAATGTTTTGTGATTGTTTGTATTCTCACTTCTGTGAACTAAATAAGGCTCATCATTAAGCACCAAAGTCCCAGCCTGCAGTCCCGGCTGACGCACGTAGCCACGGGATGGAGCACATAACTGGGATAGATCAGGGAGAGGCCGGCGTGGGCCTTACGAGACAAAAGCAGCAGGAGGCCAGCTCCTGTATCAGACCTGTTAAAGTATATGTGGCAGGACCAGCTTCAGCTCCTCGATTTGACCTTTTTGAAGACAAAAATCTCTCCGTATAAAGTTGTGGAGGATAGCACTTAAATATAGCGTAGGTGTAAGACTGCCTGTGCTGTGGTCCCTGAATGCTGATAGCTGGTCTAAGCAAATTCAGGTGCAGCAGTTCAGCAACGTGCAGGACGCAGAATCAGCGAGCCAGTGTCAAACGACACAGAGCTTCCCTACACATTTCACTCTTGACTGGTTTCACGTGTGGTTACTGGTGGCAGCTTGTTTTCCCAGAACGTTAAACGTTGCCAAAGACAAGTTAGCATCACATTAGTATTCACTTAGAAAGCATCATTTTGCAGGGAACACTTTAAAGACCAAACGACCTAACCAAACAATCTTAATGTAACCAAGGAGACAATGATGGAAAAGTAAATGCCCGGTGAAAATGAGGGAAGACAAACCATCATGAAATGTAAAACACCAGCTTCACCACAACCTCCAGTGGCATCTGAAGTCATGGCAACGTTTGATGCTTTGGAAAGCATCGAGCAGGAAAGCAGAAAATGATCGGCACTTGTTTTATATATATTTCATATTTTAATGGTCTTTGTTTCGCTTGCTGAGATTGAGCAGCGATATTGCATCTTTTATTTGATAAACTGTCTTCAGTTTATCGGGATTGGCTGTAAACTGACCTGTCACGCTTTGGCCGAAATTCCTTCACACCGAGGCTACGTCCACACGTACCCGGGTATTTTTGAAAACACAGATTTTTCTATGCGTTTGCACCTTTCGTCCACACGTAAACGGCGTTTTCGGTCACTGAAACTGAGATTTTTAAAAACTCCGGCCAGGGTGGATATTTTCTAAAACTCCGTTTTTGCATTTACGTGTGGACGAGAAAAACGCAGAAAACGCAGAAAACGCAGCGTCAAAGGTGTGCGCCTTTTTTGACGTCACACTGTGCGCCACGTTATTGTTTTGGTGAAATGAATTTCTACAATACTGTTACTGTTAATTGTCTCTGCAGTGTTTAAATGCTTACATATACACACACAGTTACTGTCCCTCCACACATACGACTCAGTTCTGCTTCTATGCCCCAGCTTTGTTTACTATTTCCCGCCGAGGCTTCTAGACTTCTGATTGGCCAACATTTCTGCACGGTTAGGAATATAGCGCCACCTGCTGCTTTGGCATGTTCCTAGCAGCGTTTTCCTTCATTTCTGCCTTTACGTGTGGACGGGATTATTTTTTAAAATGAAAATGGAAAATCTCCGTTTTCAAAAATACCCGTGTACGTGTGGACGTAGCCTGTGGGTCACACCAGGTCACTCTGCAGGTCTTAATGCTCAACTCCAATTTTTTGATCAAATCCGATTTTTTTGTCTGCTCGTTCACACTACAAATAAAATGCGACAGCAAACGCGCTCTAGTGTGAACGCTCAAAGCGGCCGCATGCGCAAAAGAAGACGTCACACACAACGCGCTCTGTTTAGACCCAGACCAACAGTGTTGTTTGACTGATGGCCTTAATATAAAGACTTCGGACTTCACGTTTCCCAATTTTGCTTTAAGTTATTTTGTTATTTACATAATAATGTAAATAACCTAATAATGATCCTTATTGCTGTTTTAGAGGAGCGCTGCTTCAAAGGATAGCTGCAGATTTCTGTCAGAATCTGCAGATTATATAGAACAAATAAAATGTTCACGTTTCTCCAACGTTGTCTTCCCAACAGTTTCACGGGATGGTCAGGAAGCGTTCGCGATGTCTTCTCCGGCGCTGATAATTGGCGTCTGTCTTGTGTCGGTGACGTAAAAGACGGATTTAATGCGTCCGTTCAAACAGCAGCTTTCTAAAACATCTGATATGTATCAGATTCAGAACCACATAGGAAAGTGACCCAGATCAGATTTGAAAATATCGGATTTGTGGCGTTCACACTGTCACACCATGATGGGATAGATGGTCGCAGAGGGTCAGAAAAGTCAGATTTGATGCGCTTTCGCCTGCAGTGTGAACGTAGCCTTAGTCTTTCCCACTTCTCAGTCCTCTGAATCCTGAAGTATACACGTTCAGTATACGACCTGCTAATTGAGGATTATGAATCTAATCCACAGACGAGCATCGGTTCTATCTGAACGCAGGGCAGCAGGACGAGGCTAATCAACCGCTCCTTTATACTCACCTCAGTTTCAGGTTCCACATTTCTAATAAATCAGGTCATTAGACTGTGAGGATATGACTCAGGCACTAAAGAGAGCGGGAAATGCAGTCACGTACGGCACCTTCAGTTAAATACATGCTGAGCATCAGCTCGTGGTTTGAATGCACACGTTTTCACAGCCTCACCTCCTCTGTGGGAAATGCTGGAGCGTTTGCTTTTGTTTGACCTCCGTCTGCACATGAAGCTTCCTGTGTAGTTGTTGATGATGCGTCGCCATAACAGTCGTGGTGATGATGTCACAGTGGTGATGATGTCACGATGACAGAATATCTGTCCTCCTGTGTGAGCGGCTCAGATTTGTGAAGAACACATGCAGGTGACCTTAACCTTATCCAAAGGCGGGGTGTATTTTTAATCACAGCGCTGCTTTTGATACTCCATGTAGAGGCTGAAATAACAATACACCTATTGATCAGGATATGGTGTGTGTGTGTGTGTCTTTGTTAGACTATTGAAATGAGGACATTTTGGAAACGCAGTAGTGTGAGGAGTCAAGGTCAGCCATACAAACGTGTGTGTGTGTTGGAGGGTATAATATATCAAAGTATTGCGTTTCTATTTCGAGGTAAAGTGAGCAGCCTCAGGCGTGCTACATGTTATTTGTACAGAGTCGATCCGTCCACCCAGCCACCGTCAGCTGTCCATTTTCTACCACTTATGCAGGTCATGGACGGCAGGCAAACCTCCTCCACCACCTAAAGCTCCTCTGGGAGACGCCAAAGTGTTCCCAGGCAACAATGTAGCAGTTTATGTTTTTGAAAAGTGTCTACAACAAGATTTGTATGCTGCACTACGTATCAGGTTAAAGTAACGTGTGTTACAGAAGGGTTGCAGGATTATAACAGGTTCTGAAGTGAACGCAAAGAGTTGAAGACGAGGCGTAAAACGGGAAAGAGGGCAGAAGATCGATTTTTCAAGGCAAAATGGAGACGTGACAGTGGACAAGAAACAGAATGAGCTGTGTTTACACTCTGCATCTGACTTCCCCACAAAGTAACCAGAGCAACATCCTACCCACATCAATAAAGTTCGCCCCTCGTCGTCACCCATATCCTTTCAGCTTTTCCCTCTAATCCTGTGCTGGGATCATGTCAAACTTGTCCCGTCGTATCTTTTTCTGGTCCTTTGCTTGCTCTTCTGACTGCGCCCCACCCACCCACCAATCTGTTTCTCTTCGCCAGTTGCTGTGGCAACCCAGTGTTTTCCCTTGCTCTCAACACATTCCACAAGCCCGTGTCCAAGGGCGCCGTGACACATACACTTGGAGACACGCACACACAAACTCACACGCGTATGCAACACATGCACACATTATGATAGCTTGAAATAGATCTTTGAGCACTTTTCACTCAGGCTTCACAGAAGAAGCTTCAAAGAGAAACCTCTCTGGTGTTAAAGCCTCTGCTAGTCTTTAATAAAACTAGTTTATGGCTCCGTGCTGTGACCTGAGGTAGCATACTATGTCCGTCCTTATGTACACACCAATCAGTCCCATTCTCCCAAATCTTAGGAACTATTTTTTTCATATTCAGTTCAAGCAGGGATGAATATAATCGAGTGATTAAGGCCAAAGACAACTGTATGACAGTAATTATAGTTTCAAGAATTCTCTCCTGCAAACACAAAGTCTAAAAAAGTGAAATAGTTTAAGTAGTTAAAACTTAGGGCAAAGGTGGGGAACTCCAGGCCTCGAGGGCCGGTGTCCTGCAGGATCCCACCCTGGGTCAGCACAGAAGAAGATGATGAGTTCATTACCAGCCTCTGCAGAACTTCAAGACATGGTGAGGAGGTGATTTAGCCGTTTAAATCAGCTGTGCTGGATCAAGGACATCTAAAACCTGCAGGACCCTCGAGGCCTGGAGTTGCCCACCCCTGCTTTAAAGTCAAGGCAAGTTTATTTGTAGAGCACAATTCAACAACAAGGTGATTCAAAGTGTTTTACAGAGACATTAGAAACAAAAACAAATAAAAAAGCCTGATTTAAAATTAATTAAAACAAACTAACTAATTAACAAACAAACAAAACAGATAAAATCAAAACAGATAAAATCAAAACAGATAAAATCAGAAGTTAAAATGTAGGTTTTGAAATTTAAGCTTAAGTGTGGATTTGGTGCTTTATTCAAATGCAGCTGAGAACAGGTGAGTCTTCAACCTGGATTTAAATAAACTGAGTGTTTCAGCTGATCTGAGGCTTTCTGGGAGTTTGTTCCAGATATAAGGAGCATAAAAGCTGAATGCAGCTTCTCCGTGTCTGGTTCTGACTCTGGGAACTGATAAAAGACCGGATCCAGATGACCTGAGGGATCTGGAAGGTTCACACTGGGTTTGACTGAGTCAAATTTATTTATATAGCACATTTAAAACGACGACTGTTGACCAAGGTGCTGTATACAATTTAGGCGAATGCATTCACCTGTATCGTCCTCGACCAACTTGTATTCAGAGATAATGTCCTACGGGATGCGTTGGTTAGTTGCATTTAGACTCCAGCAGTAGCAACAGTGCAGTATATTCATTTAAAATATGATTTAAAATATGGCGTTTTTCATCCATCCATGTGTGTTTTTGCAACCGCTGTTGTCATTTAGGGTCCCGGGGTGCTGGAGTCTGTCCACAGGGCACAGAGGTACATCAGGTCGCTGGTCTAGCTCGCCGTTTACATAGAGGGACAGCCGTTTGCACTCATATTCACACAGGGCCTACTGTGCGTCTTTATGATGAGCTGAATCATTCGTCATTTTATTGCGTGTATAAAGGCTCTTCCACTGGTACAGCCCATGTTCTCTTGCTTCATGCTGGACGTGTTCGTTGTGTTTGAGGTTGGATAGTGATCCCTGTGGAACCAGTGTTTCCCGGGGTGAGGTATGGATGAGATCGCCCGACCATTCTTCTTGGAATAACATCAGCAGACCTTTAGTGTCCGCCTGGAGCAACCACTCGGGATTTTTTTATTTTATTTTTGTTCGAGCCACAAATAATCAGCCTGTGTTTTACTCGTGGATTTGCCTCAGGCTTCATTTTCTATGTAAAACTAAGTGAAGTCAGAGGCAGTGGGGCAGAAAGGCCACTGTGATTGAGATCAACTCAAGATATTCATTAACATTTTATTGCTTCAGCAGGGAGGGGTGCTGAGCGCAACTAGGACGGGACACACATCCTGATTTTATAACCACGACATTTGATAATCAGCAGTTAAAGTTAAAGACAATGACTGCACTGTGATTTCTGCCATACTTAAATATACTCAGTAAATGTACTTGTAATCTCTGACGTAACACAGCATCCTCAGAGATGTTCCTGCTGCCGGGCACGAGCGGCGCTGCTGACGTTTGACTTTTCTCAGCTGTCACCTTTCTGTAGTATGAGATGCTAAAGTATGTTAGCAACACATGACATGTGATGATGACGTCTTTGAATAAGAGCTTGGGTCTAAGACACTCAAGTTATGATACGTATATCTTTATTTTTCTATGTTTACAAATAAATGACGAGGGCAGCAGTCAGTAATTCAGGTCTGATGATGAGAAGGAAATTAAGGACGCAGCTGCTATTCAAATGAAGCGCACGCAACTACTGACATCAGAGAAACACTCGGTGTCTCGATGGACCCTTAGAGGGAAACGGGGAAAGAAGATAAGCAGGAGATGGAGCGGGCATGACGGGGATAGGATGATAGGATGGACCGAGTGTGGAAGATAGCGAGACAGCGAGAGCTGGCAGACAGGTCGCTGCGTGTTGTTGTGGAAACTAGCTGAGTTATTCTCACGGGTTAGTGTGTGTGGGTGTTCCTGTCTAGCTATCTTTGTGAGGACCGAAATCTGCATTCTACTATACTTGTGAGAACCAACAGTCAGTTTGAAGACATTTAAAGGCTCAAAATGTGGTTTTAGTGTCAGGGTTACAATTAGGTTATGGTTAGGTTTAGGGTTAGGCATTCATTTTTAATGGTCAGGGTGAGGGGCTGGGGAAAGCATTATGGCAATGAAGGTCCTCACTAAGATAGCTAAACGGGCTTGTGTGTGTGTGTGTGTGTGTGTGTGTGTGTGCGCACATGTGTTTGTACGTGTGAGCTCCAAAACCAACGCCCATCTGAACACAATGTTCCCACTGTGTGTTAAACATCAAATAATCTACACACGGCCGTACTGCTGCAATAAACTGGAGACCAGTAACAAATATGGCTCAGTTTCCCTTTTTGGGTCGTGATGACACAGAAAGTTTTACACATCAGGATATAATAAAAATAAATGGTAAATGGTCTGTATTTATAAAGCGCTTTACTAGTCCCTAAGGACCCCAAAGCGCTTTACATATCCAGTCATCCACCCATTCACACACTGGTGATGGCAGCTACATTGTAGCCACCCTGGGGCGCACTGAAATAGTCATTAACAGGACTTCAAATTAGGTACTGATATGAAGTACAAACATGAGATACTTTATTTATTAAAACCAAAACCAAAGATACAAGCTCACTGCTTCCATAAGAAGTAATGGGGTAAGGTACAGCCAAGTGCTGCTAATTAAATGAACTGCGTGATGAAGTGTGAAGGACAGACTCTACAGAGCACATTTAGGATGTTAAAAGTTCAAGTTCACGACAGTACAGTCAGAAAAAAGACTGAACAAGTGCACCTTGTTTGGCAGGGTTGTCAGGAGAAAGCCTCTAAAAACAATGAAAGAGTATCTGAACAAAACACAGGGAGCAAGAAGAGACTGCCAAAAGGCCCGGGTGCAGTCGTTGGTTGACCGTGAGCTACCAAAGTATTCTGTGTCTACAGCAGGTCTACGTCGGTTATGAGGCCGTCTGTCACTCAGCTAAAGCTTGGCCAAAAGAGCTTCAGGAACAGGACGGTGATTCCAAGCAAAACGACTGAGAAAGAAATGAATCAAAGTGTCGCGACGGCACAAAGTCTAAACTTCAACTCGACCGAAATGCTGTGGCAAGACCTTCAGAGAGCCGCGTTAATGAACCCCAACAAACCTCAATGAGTCGAAGCAGTGTTGTAAAAACAACGATTTGAGAGACTGATAAAGAAAACAGTTAGTTGTTGTTGCTAATGCTGGTTGTACAAGCTGGTGAATCAGGGATCGTACTTTGTTTTTACAAACTGCTTCATGTTTGTTTGGACCTCATTTTAAGACTCGGGGACGAGATTATTCTGATCATTTCCTGATAAGTAAAACCTTGAATTAAAAGGTGATGTATGTTGTCCTGAGTTTGAATCCAGCTGGTAACCTGTAGTTCCTCTGTCTGATAAAGGCTGGATGTTTTCCCATTGGAAGGAATTCAATGGGATCCATCTGAGCTGTAGCGTCACAGAGAAATGAAAGAAGTTGGAGGCTATTGGTGTTTCATTAGGATTTATTGACCAGAACAAAATATGTAGAATTTGCATCTACAAATCTTCTGCTTTTATTTCTGTCTCTATCTGTACATGAATCTGTTTCCTGTTTGCTGTAGTGGGTTTTTTCTGGGTAGCAATAAGCTACAACTGTCATCAGTCTGGCTGTCAGATTGAGGCCTTGGGTGATGAAAACATTCAGCTCAGAAACCACCAAACCAGTCAAATCTCTCACTGACCTGTTTGAGGTGCAGTTAATAATGAGGAAAAACACATTTTGCCACATAAATGCTGATAATATCAGAATGAATCATTAAAAGGAGCCAACGGGACCTGGATCATCCTGGATGTGTGAGGATCACCCAGTAATGAACAGGTGGACAGTGGTCACTGCACAGCTGTGTCATTATAATAAAGCAGCGTTGTAGCCCAGTGTGGGCGTGTCCAAAGCTGTTACAGGTGTGTGCACGCAGAGTAGACGAGCACACTTTGAATGGGATCATTGCAGATCCCTTCCTGCCAGGTTCAGAAGGTCAGTGTATGGACACAGACACACACACAGACACACACAGACACACGTGTTTGAAGTGTGTGTCAGTCTGCCACCTTCCTGCAGTGCTGAGCTCCCTTTGATTGTTCCCTCCCTCCCTCCCTCCTGCTCTTTTGTTATTTTCATCCCTTTGTCTCTCCCTTACACCCTGTGTCCTTTATTCCTCTCGTCTCCTTCTTTCCTGCCTGCACTTCTTTATTGATGCTGTCGTTTCACCTTCTTCTTCTCTCGTCCTTCCTCTTCTCCTCAATCACCCGAGTCTCCTCTTGTTTCTTCCCCCTATTCCATTTCTCTCATTTAGGGATTTCCATTTCCCCTGTAGCCTTGCACTTCACTCTCTTCATCTATCTAATAGAGCAATAAGGTAAGCTCCCTGCCATGCTCCTGACTGGCTAGCTCAATCAATTAATCAAGACTTTCAAACTTTAATCCCACCTCACAGTGATGAGAGATCATTAGTCTCTGGGTTACTGCAGCTGGGTAATTAACACACACGCACACACGCACATGTACGAGTGTGTGGATTTTAGGCCGTGTGTGTGTGTGTGTGTAGATGCATGTGTGAATGTGTGAGTCCATGCAGAGAGAGAGATAAATATAGAAATCCAGAGTAAACCAGAGCGAGCAGAGAGAAAGCCTCTGCATCTTTAAAGTGAAGGAATGAACCGTCGTCTCCTAGCAACAGAAGGACCGTGATCCCATACCTGAGATTTGGGAGCGTGTTTTATCCACGTTTGTCCCCAGGACTGTCACGGGTCAAATGTTATTATTTGTACTGTATCTGTACAGGACGTGTCGTTAGACTTTTTTCAGTGTTCATACAGGACAGATTTACATGGTTATTTGTTTGAGGCGCTGTAAGTAAGTCTTTCTGTGAGTTTCCCGCCGAGTTTCAGCTTCTGCATCGGTGATTCTCGCAGCTCGAGTGGGTTTTGCGGTATCGTCTCTGATGGTGAAGATGGGCTGAAGCCTGCCCTCCTGTGCTTGTCGTGGGGTGCAGCTTTGCTTTGCCTTTATTGTAATCAGCAGGAAAGCTGCCAGTGCTCTGAGCTTTGACCAGATTCAGACTGTATTCATTAAAAAATAAAAGAATCTGAGGTTGTCATCTTTTTATTTGTGGTGATTTGCTCCACACTAGTCATTAAGTCCAACAGAACACACACTGAAAACATTTTTTGGGCTAAATAATGTTGCTATAAACTCATAACTTGTTATTAGTTATGTTAGTTATATGTATTGCCATTTCTTTCTGTGAAATAAAGAACAACCGTTTCCTTTGAATGATTTCAGGTTAAAATGATTTAATCTCTCAGACAAAGACTCTGACTGACTTATGTGCAATCGGTCTTTAAGTGATGACGTATGAATCCTGCTTCCAGGTCCAAACTGCTCAGCGTTTATTAAGGCTGTAGTGTTTTTAACATGTTTTGTATGTTGTTCTGTTTAATCTGAACAAGCTCCTAAAAACAGTCAGTGATCACTGTCGGCCTCTCTGGGTTTTATTGCCACGGTTCATTTTAAAGCTCAGTGTTTAAACCCTTATGATGTAGCTGCAGCCCATGCAGCAGTGTATTAATGACTAACCTCGTATTGTGGATGGATTATCTCAGTTGTTCTCCTGACTGCAGTTTGGTCCGTTTACAGCATCCTGCCATGTGATTACATTTGTCTCTAGCCATCAGGAACACTCACGTTTACTTTTATCGAGTGGAAAAAAAGTTAGCTTGTTTATATTATGCTAACATAGCTGTTTTGCTAGCGATCACGTAGCACATCATTATATAGCAGCTAGCCCAACTTCAGTAACCCTACAAACGTCACTGCTGTTTAGTTTTCTGTCTTCATTTATGTTGGAAGTGACAGCAGAGCTGTACGTTTGAATTAGTTTCAAAAATCTTTCAGTAATATATATGAAATATGGGGAAAGCCAAAAACTGCGCTTCCTCCACTTCCGTAACATTGATTCATTAATGACTTTTATCGAGTGGAAAAAAGTTAGCGTTCATCCTCCAGCTTCACTGTGCTAATGTTATGCTAACATAGCTGTGTCGCTAGCAATCACGTAGCACAACATTATATACCAGCTAGCCCAACTTCAGTAACGCTACAAACGTCATTGCTGTTTAGTTTTCTGTCTTCATTTATGTTGGAAGTGATAGCAGAGCTGTACGTTTGAATTCTTTCAGAAATCTCTCAGTCAGAACATGCTATATCATGCTTAGGTGGAAGCTAGCGAGCTAACTTCCTGCTAACTTCTAACTCTGTTAAACTTCATAAATCCTGTTTTCATGGATGCCTGGATGTTAAACTTAATTGTTACACCTGGTAAAGCAGCAGCGCTGATCATTTTATTAAGGTGAAATAATTTAGACAGTTTGTAACTCTCAGTGATGCCGCAGTGATCGTTTGGACCCGGAAACGACTAATGATGTCAGACTTAAAGAGCGGATAGCAGCCACAGTGTCTGATTTTACTTCATTTTTACATCTTTTTTTTAACAGTGTCGATTGATATCAGCTGTCTCTCCTCTGCTCTCCATCACACATGCAAACAGTGAAACAGAACAAAGGATTAAAGGCAAACTGGTGTTGGTCTCTGCTACGTACAGACATTGGTGTACAAATAACAAAAGTGTCATTTTATAATGACATAATTTCTTTTCATTTTGTTTCACTCGGCTCCCTTGGGGTGTGAGGTCATCTGGAAATCTTGGGAAATATCAGCTGTTTTCTGTAGAGAGGCAGAAAGCTTTGATTGGATGGCCTGTTTTGCCATTTGGCTGGCATGTTCTTCCTGCTCTCTGAGACATGCAGGTTTAGTGAACTGGCCACCTTAGAACGCCTGTTGGTGTGAACGTGACTACCAGTGTGTGCCAGCCGCTCTGATTGCCAGCCAGTGCATACTGGGACAGTATCCAGTGCCGTGTGACCTTGAACCGGCTAAGCGGTTTAGAAAATGGATGGATGACTGACTCAGTGATGCTTAGTGCAGGAGAAACAAGTGTTTTCCTCAAGAGGCTGCAGCTAATGATTTCTTTTCCCCCAGTTAATCTACTGTCTGTCCTGTCAATAAATCCATGAGTGTATTTTTCTCTATGAAATAGAGAAATGCCTCCTTATGACTTTAATGATCCCACCAACATCTTCTTTTGATTTTTTCTAATAGGTCTCAAGAACTGGATGATTTAGGAAGCTGGCAATCGGCGGGCTGTTGTGTGCTGGTAAATGTAAGCGTGGAAGGACCAGCGCGGTAAAGGAGATGCCTTCTTAGTGCCCGTGGACGTGTTAGGTTATGCTTGGTATTCACATTGTTGAAGCTGGAATTTACTTTTGGTGATTAAAAATGAGTGAAATAACCTTTTTTGTTAACTGGCTGTTCAGTTCAGCTCTGATTAGCTTTGCATACCACAGTGTTGTGTTCCATAAAGCTAAGAGCAGATCCACTCGTCAGTGCTGCCGCTGATTGTGCTGCCTGTTCTGCAGCGTGCTGCACTGTAGTGTGGTGACAAGTCTTGTGATTTCATTCTGTTATTCTTGTGATTGATCTCTGTTTTTGGATGCAACCAAACTGCATGACTGCATGTGGATAACACAGCACAGATATTTGCATGTCTCCTTTTCAGTTTGTTATAGAGCGTTTGTTTTATTGCAGCAAAGCGAGTCAGGCAGCAAAATTATGCCTGTTATGTTTGCCATTATCATCCACTCGGGGTAAAATTAGTTCTGAGAAGCAACACAAGGGTGTGTGTGTGTGTGTGTGTGTGTGTGTGTGTTTCTGCGAACCAACGGTGCCTTTTAGATACTGAATCCTGCAAAACACGTCAAAGTTTATAAGATCAGAAAGGCTCAGAGTTGGGCCTTTAGGGTAGGCTACATACACACTCACACCCAGACACAACTAGCCCTCTGTTTCCCTAATTGCCCTGTAGCCCATTGAAACCACACACACACACACACACTCTTACTCGCCCTCTCTTTCTCCCCCATCTCTCCCTCTCTCACTCACTAACCTCCCCCTTCCTTGCTGCATTTGCCAGACTGGCGCTGCCAGCATCATATGACAGGCACATGGACCTGTCTTGCCGTGCCAAGCCACAACACTGCGCCACTAAGAACAGGACCATGATGCCTTGCTCCTGTCACCCTCAGTAACCAAGGCCGCCAATCGTCAGTGACGGTTTGCAAAACGGAGAGGAAAACGCTCCAGAAACTGAACACATGCACCGAAGCAGACAGATTTAGGGACGTTATGGACGAGATTCAGAGACCGGAGCCACATTTAGAGTTCTGAGGTGCAGGAAGACCTCAGGCTGTAATTTTTACCATCTTACAGTCATGAAATCATGACGGCCTCTGGGATATGAAGCATCAGTCGGTCTGTGATTAGTAGGGGTGGGGAAAAAATGGATACTGTGTAGCATGGTGATATTTTGTTTGCTAATAATGTATGGATACAGGGACAGCAGAAATCGATACTTTGTTACAAAAAGGTTTTTGTGCTCTGACTTCAGAGCATGTTGATCCTTTTTCTGAGCAAGAATCCTGACATTCCTTCACTGTCCAAATGTGTTTAATAAACATGACAGTTTACTTATTTTAATTTAAGACATGTTTTATTTTAATTCAGTTTAAAACTTTTTTATTTAATGTAAAATTATATTTTGTTTTAATTTACTTTCAAATTCTTCAGTTGCTGAAGGGGCTGCATAGTTTTCATAAACTGCATAGTTCAGAATAGCTATAATTGTACCAGATGGTTGATTCAGTTAAGTTGGACTAGACTGTAATACAAACCGTTCAGTTTGTCAACAATCAAACTGAAATGAGAGAAAGACTGAGTGTAAGACTTTGATATTAGAGAAAATGATGATTGATAAAGTTTACCTTTATGTACAGAATCTGAATATCGCAAAATATTTTTAAAAATTGCAAAAATATCGTATCGTGGGATGTTTGGTGATTCCCACCTCTAGTGATTAGCAACAAAGACGCTTCAAGCAAACTGCATGTCACACACCTTAGTAACTGTTTGCACACAGACACACACACACACACACACACACACACACACACACACAGAACAGATGCTGTCTTTAAGACAAACTGAGGTTACAACAAATATTGATTTGTTTTGTTAGAAAGGTGATTAAGAAATAGCAAAAATAACAACATGTTTGCATGTTTGTGTGTGTCTGTGTGTGTCAATAATAACACAACACCATAAAGAATATTAGAGAGGGCTTTGTCATAATAGAATAAATGGTTTTATGCCCACGAGACGCCCTGTTAGCCTCGTGATCAGTCAGTCATTAAGGCAACTGGCAGTTGTGTGTGTGTGTGTGTGTGTGCGTGTGTGCGTGTGTGTGTGTGTGTGTGTGTGTGTGTGTGTGTGTGACCTCAGGGACTGGGTTCTCAGGTGCTGAGAGAGAACATAGACTATATTCCCCCATGAGGCAGTGAAAGCGAGGGAGAGAAATGTGACTTATTCCAATGGTTTCCCCTCAGGTGTAAAGCATGATGAACAGAGTGGAGAAGAGCTCAGAGAGAGCAGGAGAGGCTGGGCTGTTCCTCAGGGGTTAGCACGTTGACACAGTATTGTGCTGCTCCTGCGTGTGTTCCTTTATAACGGATCAGGTTGACAAAGCGTCCTGCATTAATGTGAGTCCATCTCCAGAGAGATGTTTTTATTTCCTGCACCAAAGCCACAACGAGGAGCTCCACAGGTGTGATTGGGCAGATTTAGTCGTCCTGTTTCTGCTGGGGGGGCGGGACAACATGGTTCCACTGCATCAATCTTATTATGTTTGCAAATACCCCGAAGGGTGGAAGGTGGGATCATAAACAATCAGAAGTAAAACTGATGTAATTGATAGACTTTGATTTTATTTTGTAACCTGCCATTGTTTTATTCAATTCAACTTTATTTATACAGCGCCAAATCACAACAGCAGTCGCCTCAAGGTGCTTTATACTGTAAGGTCGACCCTACAATAATACATACAGAGAAAACCCAACAATCATATGACCCCCTATGAGCAGCACTTTGGCGACAGTGGGAAGGAAAGACTCCCTTTTAACAGGAAGAAACCTCCAGCAGAACCAGGCTCAGGGAGGGGCGGGGCCATCTGCTGCGACCGGAGTTCTTATCTCTTATTATAGTCATCCCTCGTTTGTCAGGGAGGTGAAATCCGCGAGGTAGCCAACTTTAGTTTTTTACAATTATTATAGATGCTTTAAGGCTCACTCACTACACACTTTATACACTTTTCTCAGACAGGCAGGAACATGTGCGCACTTTTCTCTCTTGTTTAAACTCTCAAAGTTCAAACCTTCATAGAAAAAAAGTCCAGTATTACAGAATGAAGCCAAAGCCACCTGCAGGAGCAGAACAGGGAGAAAACAAACATACAGTGCAGCGCTCCAGAGTCACACTGATCGAAGATTTATGTCAATTTGACAAGCTGAACGCATCCTGTCCTGTACAGGAGACGCGGCACGAGCTTGATCGACGACGGTCTACAGCCAATCAGGACGCAGAACACAATGCGCTGTAAAAAAAAAAGAAAAAAAAGACTGCAGTTCACCTTTCGAGACTGCGAAAGATGAACCGCGTTATAGCGAGGGACCAAACCAACAGTGTGAAAAAAGGGGCAGTGTGTGGAAATATTGGATGCATTTTTATTCACATGCTGTTAAATCTGTACTTTGGCAAACATGTTAATATTATAGATAAATACCCAGAGGACAGGAAAGGGCAGTTACTCCAGTTTCACTTCCACTGTTTGAGGAATGTGAACACCTGATGGTGGGATTGTTGTAAATCACATATTTCATGTTTAGACTTCATTTAATTGTAAGGTACAACCTGTGTTACGTGTACTGGGCACGCAGACGCATTTTAATGTTATTCTTCTTTTTGTCAACATCCTGAACAGTTAAAGGTTTGCTTATTTACATACTGTTTGTTTGTGTGTTATCTCTTGTTTGAATCGTGTTCTGTGTTCAGTCTGTTAGCAGCTGCTGGTGCTGCTAATTAGGCCAAGTTAAAAATAGATCCCTGCTGTATGCTTGTAGGATTAATATATCACCTCAAACTGCCAGTTAAGCAGAATCTCATGATCTATGGAGTCAGAGTCAGGTATTACAATTAAAAAATATACATATAATCTGAAACATCATCTGAGTTTTGACTGTAATGACCTGACATTGTCACAGTAGCTTCAGTAATGTAGCAGGTAAGGTTAGAGCTGACCGCCGTCATGGAGAGCAGCTTTGAGTTTTTGATTGGTCTGCAGCAGGAACTGTTGTGCAGTGTTACACAACAATCTGTACCAGCAGGGCTGATCTTATTAGCTTGTGTGTATTTGGTCATCAACCAAAGCCCTGAAACATCCATCAACTGAGATAGCCACAACTAGAACTCATGTCCGTTTCAGTTATTTCGCTTTAATTTAATCGCTCGGTCGCCAGTTTAGCGAGGCGGAGGTGGGCGTGGTCTTCTCTGATGCTCTCCGTCAACATTAGACGGCAGTGAATCAGCAGCATTTAGACTGTAGTTACTTTAGTGCTCTCAGCAAGCCTTAGGACAGTTAGCCAACCGTCACAACACAAATGCAGGAACTGCAAACCTCGACCACGATGACAGAGCAAATAAACAAAGAACTTAACGGCGTTACATCTGACGCTGCTGTCTGACAGTGTTCGTCTGTGCAGTTGTAGTTAGCACTGGTTCCTGTTTCTTTTATATAGATACACACATACTTTCCTTTATTCATATACACTCTGCAAGTCCTGTACCCGGAGAGAGGGCAGGGGTTGTGTGTCTGTGTGTGTCTGTGTGTGTCTGTGCCTTCTTGGCCTGCTAGATCTAAATTATGAAGAACATTTCGATCTATATTTGATGACTGCCTCCACGCGGCGTGTGTGCCATGTTATGGTTGCTGCATATGTGTCTTTATAGGGACTGCAGGGGTGAAAGGTTGCAGCGATTGCATGTCTCACTCATTGCTGTGTGTTTTTGTATGGTGAGGTCAGTGTGGAGACCTGCCTACTCATGATGCTCTCAACTGGTGCAGCGCTCAGGACGTATCGAAGACTTTAATAGAACATCTGATTTTCCTGGTAGCGAATTATTGAACAGTAATCATTCTCCATGATGGACTATATCATGTCTTGGAAACAACGATGACATTTCCACCGTGGGCCGAGCCCATCTTCTTCAGTTCTTCACTCAAACAGCAACCAGAGCCAGTTTTTGGAAATGGACGGCAGTGACGGGACCTGCTTCTACCATTGACGGTGGAAACCAGAACAGGACCTACTCATGCCGTTCTTATAAAAGTACAGTCTTTGATTCAGTAGAACCACCGTTAGTTGCAGTAACTTGAAGTAATCAGTGATCAGTGTCTCAGAGCATCAATAAGACATTTCGGCCCACTCGTCTTTACGATGTTGTTTCCATTTGTGAGGTTTTCAGACGTTTGTGCTCAGTTCTTCTAAAGTCTCTCCACAGCATTTTAGCCAAGTTAACCCTTTAAGATCTACCATAGAACCAAGTCCACCAGAGCTTATATTATATGTTTACATGCTGTGGAGCCATTTTTGGGAGCATTTCAAGTTGCTATACATCAATACAACCATTATAGCCCAGATTTTAATAATATGTCTGCATTAAGTGCATAGTAATTACATAAATTGCAAAAAAGTGCAATAAACTACAAAAAAATTGAAAATTGTTTTTGTTTTTTTAACATATATTTCTAGTTAGAGAAATTTAAGAGGCTTATCCCTCAAAACTGTAAATACAAAAAAGTTGCACAAAATAGTTTCCCACCACAGGAAATTTATTTTGAGTGTCTTCATAGTTTTATTTTTGAAATACACCAATTTTTATACACTGCAGGAAAAACGAAAATAAATATTATAATGCAAATTTGCAAAAAAGCAGCATATGCATCAAAATAAACTATTTCCAGCAGTGCAATATGAGTCCTAAGCATCCCAGAAACCACACAGAAAGTCATAAAGTCAAAGATAACTTTTAAAAACACCAGTATAGGCTCATGAGGCCCTGATGGTAAAAAAAAAAAAAACAACTACATTTCCGCAAAATGACGTCACTTCCGGTTTCGGGCAGGTAATGGCGGACATGCGAAAGTTCGCGCTGACGTCTATTCCAACGTAGGAAGTGTTACAAACAGCTGATCGGATCGGCAAAGCGTGTTTCTGCAATATTATGTTTTTGTTGCTGAAAGTGCTTTTTATGCAGTTTTTTCAAAGTTATATGTGGAAGGAAACTGTGACCGAGGACAAGCTGATGGCATAAGATGTAAGTACAACTCCTCCGGTTTCATATGCAAAAAAAATTATTGCGCTAGCTCACGTGGTTGCAGAGCTACCGGGATTTAAAAATTGTTACGCAAAACAGAGCGTGCTGCTCCGACCGGTTTTAAAGGGTTAAGATCTGGACTTTGAGCCACTGAATCACCTGATTCGTTCCTTTTGCAGCCATGTTGGTGGAGATTTGCTTGTCAGACAGATGACCTCTCCATGACCTCATGGTTTACTCATATGACTGTCTTGATGACTGTGAAGTGTCCACAGGCAAACTGAGGTTTGCATCTTATTCAGAAAACTCTCTTTGCATCCACACGCTCCAACTTTGTTTAGCAGTGAGTGTTTTTAGCACCTTGTGATGAGTCTTACACATTTTATTCTCTCTTCTGCAGAAAGTTTAAAAAAAAAAAAATGGTTTCCAGCATTTTGTATGAGGTCTTGGCGTCCGGGGGCGGGGTCTGTGACCCAGCATTTTGAGTTTGTTTTGATTTCTTATGTTACATTGGAATAATGTAAAGTTGTTGTTAGTTTGGGTTTAACCCGTCTCTGTGTTTATGAGTCTTTTCCTGTCTCGTCTTCTGTGTTTAACGTTTAGTTATGCCCGTGCCTTCGTCTCCCTCATCTGTCCTCACGTGTCTGTCATGTGTTTCATGTCAGCTCGTGTTGTCCCGTCTACATCATGTTATGTTCCTGTTTTATTTTGAAGAGCCTCGTGTTCCATGTTCGGTGTGTTTAGTTTTGCTTCCCTGTGGTGTTCAGGTTCATTTGTGTCAGCTGTGTTTCCACTGCTGTGTATTTAAGTCCTCTGTCAGGACGTTTGTCTAGCGCTGAGGTCGGCAACCTTTCTGATCACGAGTGCCATTTAAAATTTCCTCAGAAGTCCGTGTGCCATATGATTGCATTATCAATGAATGTAATAACGCTCTATATGAACAGTTACTCACTATATAGAACAACTTTATAGAATCATATTTGTTTGCAGATGTTGGCAGATGTTCGCAGCTGTCAGCGAATACTTATCAGCTATTTTGAAACAAAAAAATACTTTTTATCCATAACAGCAAATGAACTGAACAACAGAAAATACAAATGCTGTTTATGGTCTCCTCACAACAGTGATAAGAAAAATAAACTGGGCCAACATGGCATGTTTGTTAATACAGAGACACACATGTTAATGTGATCTCTGGTCTCCCACTCAGAGACACAGGTCTCCGAGTGTCCAGCATTCAGACCTGAGGACTCATGTGAGAGAAAACCTGCTCACACAGACATGTAGAAACAAACACTGTCAATAAGGCCTCTGCAATGTTCTGAAGACAGTTAAACGTGTCAGGTAGTGACGTCCAGCAGGTGAACATGCAGCTCCATGAACACACAGCTGTGGATTCCAGCTGCTTCGATGTTATATGTATGATATCTATACATTTTATGTCAGATAAAAACTTTGGTTGTAAGATTCAGATAATTATTTAATAACAGCGAGACATTTTAAATGAGAATAAGAAAGAAAAGTATTTCTTTGTGCCCCCTTTCTCTCAGAAACAGCTCTGATGATTCAGTAAGGACATCTCCTGGTTTCATCTTCATGTTTCCCTCTCACCACATATCCAAACCCACATCATGACCAGCAGCTTTACAGCTGTGGCTCCAGCAAACATCAGCTGATAAATTCTAACAACAGCTGATCAAGCTTAAACGTGCTGCTGTTGTTTAGCGCGACATCCGCTGGTTTCCTGTTTCTGGCGCAAAGTGGGCGATAAACAAACAAGAGAGACGATCAGCTGATCATTGATCAGTTTCATGATTGAAGTAGAAACAGGAGAGGGAGGGGGAGAGAATGAAAGAAGAAGAAACAGCTGACAGCATAACGACAGAAAAACTCCAGCTTTGCGTCTTTTCCATTGTAGCTGAAATCCGGGACAAACTGTTCCTTTTCAGCTCAACATGAAACGCGTAATAATTTCTCTGAATTCAGTTTTTACGGGACGGTTGGCAACTCTACTAACTAACCTTATGAATAAAACAAAGTTCACTATCAGTAACATCATAGCACCACCCAGCTGTATATAAACTCCGTCATGCTAGCTAGCACACAGTACAAGTTATTGTAACTGACAGTAAAAAGTCAGCACAATGACAATAAACTCCACCTAAACTTGTTTATATCTGACTCAGATAGACTGCAGCTCATAACTTCTTACCTGAAGTTCAGCTCACCTGACACTCGGACCGGCGGCCACCTCGGGCCTCTCCTCCACCTGCCTCCCCTTTCTCTCATCCACCTGTTGCCTCTGTGGAAGCTCCGCCATAGCCACCACCAAACAACTGAGTTTTTGTTACACATCTGCCAGCATCTGGCCAATCCACCACCTTTCATTGTTTAACCGTTACAAAAAAAAAAAAGTAGTCAAATGCCGATGGCCAGTCCAGCTGTGGTCGTGCCATCAGTTAAGCCTTCGCGTGCCTAGGGTTGCCGACCCCTGGTCTAGCGTCACGCACTTCAAGTCGCAGGATTATTTCAGGTTCGGTTCATGTCGTAGTTTTGATGTCAGTGTTTAGGTTTTAGTTTAGTTCGCCTTGTTTTCTGTTTTTCTGCTTAGTTTTTGTCTCTTTCGTGTCCGCTCCACAAACACGGCTGTGACTCTTGGTTCTTCACCACTGGGATCCCTCTCTCTACAGCAGCAGCAGCGTACTGCTGCCATGGATGTAAATGAGTTACAATCTAAAGAACATTGACACTGCCTTGTGTAATGAGCTTATTTTCTCCTACCAAGGTGAACATTAGGATTGTACAGCAGCGGTATGGAAATGGCTCGATCGTTAGCAGCGTCGTCCAGTTGCCCGTCTTTCAGTCACACTCGTACTCTCTGTATTAAGAAGACATTTAGCTTTAGTTACTTTGCGCTGAAAGTTAATCGGGAAGGGAAGCAACATCTTTGCCTTTTCTTTTATATGTCTCAGTAAAAGTGATTCTGCCCCATTACTTAAAACTGAACATTTGCTTAATAGAAAATATGGAGACATTCAGCTAAAAACTGTAAAACCCAAAGATGTGATTTTGTGAGGATAATAATTATGTTGGTGTTGAGGGGAGAGACGCTGATGATCTCGGGAGTGCGTCGTGAAAATGCAGAGAAACATAAATGAAAGCAAACGCAGGAAGCATTTACTTCACATTTCAAACTTTCATGTCAAGTCACATTATTGCCACTCCAGATTCGCACTTCCACCTCTTGATCAAAGCCTTTGAAAAGTAAACACTCAAAGCTGAAGTGCAGCCGCGCGTGAGTTGCTTACATCATGAATATCTTTAGAAATGAACGCGAAGGATGCGACTGTACAAAAACATCCTCTCTTACCCGTCCATCACAGATTCATGTTGTCAGTTTTATTTTATAGACGATGTTTGATGTTCATCGATTGTATAAGTAGCCTGACCAGCCCAGCCAATCAATACTGTTTCCAATAAGATGTCTCCTGTGGTTATAGAGTCGTCCAGGCCTGTAATCCTGATTAAGCTGTGCACTATAAGAGTTTTTAATGAATGTGATCCATGCATTGTGTGTGTGTTTGGAGGTGTCACCCACTGTGATGTATGGGAGCCTTGCTGCTGACCAGATAATGAAACTCAGTTGTTTTGCAGCTGTGCACCGTCTCCTGATCTACGACTTTACACGCGTGTAATAACTCACAGACGACACGGCGCACACATGCATCTGTGTCTGACATTCAGCGTTGATGTATTGCTACTGCGAGCTGCATTCACGCACACGGACACACAAACACACAGTTTTCTCACTCGTGCACATTCAGCTTGCTGCTGATTTGTTTGTCAGAGGACACATTTGTGCTCTTGCACAGACAGATGTGCATGTGTGTGTCTTTTAATGTGGGTGTTTGCACACTGCTAGTGGCATTTAGAGGCAAATCAATGCCCTGCTGACTACCGCTGCTAATTGAAGGTTAGCAGATACCATCAGCGTGAGTCTCTCTCGCTCTCGCTGCCCTTCTCGCTTCCTGTTCTCGGTCGATTGAGCCGTATTTTTGTCCACCTCAGGAGTTGCATTATCTAACAAACACTGATGCACTGATACACTGGACCGTATCAGCTGCATCCCTGCCACGTTGCTCTATGCGCACATGTCCTCACACGTACTGTTCTCCATTAGAAACCTGAAAACTTTAATCCCTCTGTCATTGTCATCGTCTTCAAAGAAGCTGCGATCGGTTTTAGTGCATCTATTCCTCCACATTTTCTCATAGTGTGTGTGTCTGTGTGTGTGTGTGTGTGCGTTAGACAGCAGCCTGAGCAAATGCTGCAGTGATGTGGAGCCAGCTGCAGTCAGCAGAGAGAAGAGTGTCATGTCAGCCTGACACAGTGTGCATGTACGTGGTTTTATGTTTTCACCATGGCTGCACGAAGGCTCAAGGTGATATCATGCTGTTGCCATGGGAACAAAGACACCGGAGAGGAAGAGGAAAGAGGAGGCTGGGTCCGGGGTGGGGTGGGGGGGCGTTGGCAGATGACCAAAGTTCACCTGGAAAATATGAAAACAGAGAAAGGTCAAAGGGCGCAGCGTGACTGAAATATAGATGAAGCAGAAAATGAAAGAAAAGTCTGTGAAAGCCGACCTGCTCCGTCAGCTCGCTCAAATCTCAGCTTCCTCCTCAGATTTGTCGCTCTGATATCTGACGGCGCGTCGTGGCCGCAGATTTCACACTAGTTACAAACGTATTTGGTCAAACTGGGGAGAAAATCTATGAATTGTGTTTGTTCTAAAATGACACAAAGGCTGGAGAAGAATCACATATCAGTCATTTATTGATGGTTTAACATTTTGTTTATTTGCCACAATCGATCACCTGATACCCTGTTTTCTTTACGTAGCCGGCAGCAGCTGGCAGGTGGAAACGATTTAAAGTCGCGCTGTTTGTCTCTGAACTGACAACCCAACGATTCATAGCGTCATATTAACTCCGCCCCTCCAGCACACACCTGTCTGCCTTATTAACATTTGTCAGTTTAATATTGTGTTATTAACAATCACTCATTGTTACTGTAAGTGAATCAATAATTAAGCCTGAATAGTTTCTCACATATTTGTTCTTTACTGTATAAAGACGATCAGCATGTCTTTAACTTCAGTCACCTAAATAAGATCATCCAGAATAACAGGATTACATTTTCCACAGTTTCATAACAGTAAATACAGACGGCCTTACAATTCTCCTTATCCCCCCCCACCCCCTCGCTCCCCCCCCTCTAGCTCTTTTTATGTTGCAGTCTTGTGCTGTGTGTGTGTGTGTGTGTGTGTGTGTGTGTGTGTGTGTGTGTGTGTGTGTGTGTGATTGGCAGTGACGTGGCCCTGATGTGTCAGGACTTTGAATGAAGGCTCGTTTGAATCTCCCTCTCTTCATGCGTTTGTGTTGCTTGTGCCACATTCTGGTCCTACCATCTAAATATCACAGCAGAGCTCGTGACTCTCGAGACCAGGCAGCATTTTTGCAATCTTCTGTTGCCCAATTTTGCTGAGTCTGTGCAAATCACAGCTTCCGTTTCATTTTTCTGGTTGACAAAAGTGGTCTCTGCTGCGTTAAGGTTCAAAATGCATTCTGGGTTCCTCCTTTGGTGTTTTGAACAAGAACTGCTGCTCACTGGACATTTTCTTTTTTTCAGATTCTCTGTAAAGCTCAGAGATGGTTGTGTGGGGAAATCCCAGTAGATCAGCAGTTTCTGAAATACCATACCACATTCAGAGTCACTTACATCACGTCCTTACTTTGATGCTCATTTTGAACTTCAGGATGATGACTTATATCTACAGCCTTTGCCATGAGACTGGCTTTATCGTTCTAAAAGCCTGGTCACAGAACTATTTGAAATGCAAACAAATTGCACTGCAGTGTGAGTGGATGCACTTGCACTGGTGAAGCTTAAATTTCACCCACAAACAGCCCTGGATGAGAGCAGGAGGCTGCAGGAGGCTACAGGAGGCTGCAAGATGCTGCAGGAGGCTGCAGGAGGCTGCAAGAGGCTGCAGGAGGCTGCAAGAGGCTGCAGGAGGCTGCAGGAGGCTGCAGGAGGCTACAGGAGGCTGCAGGAGGCTACAGGAGGCTGCAAGATGCTGCAGGAGGCTGCAGGAGGCTACAGGAGGCTGCAGGAGGCTACAGGAGGCTGCAAGAGGCTGCAGGAGGCTGCAAGAGGCTGCAGGAGGCTACAGGAGGCTGCAGGAGGCGATGTAGCTGGATTGCAGCAGTTCTTTAACCTCGTCTTTTACTCTAAAGGCGTAGTATGGTTTGTGGAGTTCATATCATTAATACTTAATGATAGAAAGGCAGATTAACAGAAGGGTGTAAATGGTGGAGTACAAAGAAAATTCAAAATGCTGGAATGTTTATGTATTTGCAATAGTAGATTTAATGAAATGTGCCTTTATGATCATCTAAGAAAACTGAACTGATGTCTCTGATATTTTGGTCTTATGGAGGATGTAAACTCACATCCAGCACAGCTGAATGCTTTGGTTCAGGGACTGGAGGCTGTGAAGAGGCCGGCTCACAGTGGAAGTGCTGGTGGATAAAGAAAGCAAGAGAGCAGGACCTAATGTCTCTGTGCTCTGATGTGTCCTTTGTGAGTTCAGAGCTATAGTGAGTCCTGTATGAGTGCTGTCATGCATTCAGTAATATGCCTCAGCATCCCCCCTCACTCTCTCCCTCTGAGTTTGTGTGTGTTGCTTGGGTGGTGGTGGTGGTGGCGCTCCATCCAGAGCTGCTTCTCCTCACCATTCTTCTGCTTTCTAACAGAACGAGAGAGAAAAGAGGCCCAGCCTGAATAGACCGAGTGATGGGCTGAGTGGTGAGAGGGGGGGTGGTGGTGCGTGTGCGAGCGTGCACGTGTGCGTGTGCATGTGCGCGTAAAGCACCCAGTCAGCCAAGCAGCTAGTGCTGCTTTCTAGTCTTGTGCTGCAGAAAGTTCTGCCCACGGGGTGCTGACACACACACATGTGCGCACACACACACACACACAGGCTGTCAAAAGCTCATGTGGGACTACAACCCCCAACGACACAGACACACACACATATTCTTGCATTGTTGTGATCAACAATTGCCAATTTTGTCATAACTATTGAAAAGACGTATGAATGTTTCGTTATAAAGGCTGAAAATCTGTCTCGTCAGTTTTTATACTGAACAAAGCATTTCTTTCAAATTCAAAGCCAAAGTAAATATGAGATACAGTTTCATGCAGACGTGTGGGCAGTAATAAAAACCCATAATGGCTTCCCCAGTGTAATGTGTTTGAACTCTACAGTTACGACTAACTCGTTAACTTCAGTTTCCTGCTCACATCTGTCCACTTACATCTGCTCAGTTGACGGATGTAGTTAAGCTTAAGACTTCAAATAAAATTGAGATGAATATTATTTATATCGGACCAAATCTTCAGGCTCTTTGTACTGTAAGAAGGAAGACTCCGACAATCAGACAAACACTTGGCGACAGTGGGAAGGAAAATCTCACTTTTAACAGGAAGTAGCCTCCAATCATATACAGCCTCCAGCAGAACCAGGCTTCTTCTTCCCGCTGGCTGTTAGCTTGAATAGTCACGGGTCTCCAAACAGCTGTATTCACACGAGTCAAGACCAAAGTTGATGTTGTGCATCAGAATCAGTGTGTCAGCAAAAGCTCTACCACCGCTTTGTGACGCATTATTAGTAAAATGTGGCGATTGTGAAAAGTTAACTGTTACGTTGTTGCTGTTGATCGATCACTAAATGGTAACATTAAAGTAACTGTATTCTAAATACCACCTTTTTAAACGGTAACTGTAACGGAATACAGTTACTCATATTTTGTATTTTAACGGCGGTACATGTATTCCGTTACTCCCCAACACTGACAGAGAGCTGTGTTACGTTGTTGCTGCTGATCGATCACTAACATTAAACAAACACGTTCAGATTTTCAGATTTGGTGAAGACGACGAAGAAAAAGAAACATGAGAGATTTTGTGATCTGATATTACATTTGTGAAGTTTATGTCAGCTAACTTTGCCCTGTAGCCTCTGCATGTGTAACTGCAGGAACTTTATTATCTTTTCTAATGTGTATGTTAATCATAAAATAACTGTCCAAAGCAAACTTATTTCTGATCCAACGACAACCTTAGAAACACTTCAGAATAAGTGAGATGCATTGTAACAGACGCGCCGGCGTATACGCCTTTGTTACGTGTGACAATGACCAACCAACACTGTACCCACTCGTTAAAGCCCCGCCTCCTGTTTTTAGTGTGAATGCAGGACAGGTTTTCTCCTTCTGGCCCGTCTCTGTCTTTTCTCTTTTTTACATTCAGTTTTCTATAAGCCCCTTCGCCTGTCTCTAGGATACCGGCCAGTTACCGTAGCAACCGGGCTAGCTCTGTGGAGCGCACAGCCACGCAGTCACGTGACCAGCTATCTTTCATGCGATTGGATGTGGTTGTTTGTCTATTGGTTGAAACTGTGGGTACCAACAGTTTCCCTCTTCACATGTTCGCACACTTCTCTGCCCCCTCTCCTCTTCCTCACTGCCTCAGCAAACACGGGGATTGTGTTGCAACACTGCAGCCGCTGCAGCCGCGTTTGATCATCCTGCTTTGATTGTCTGCATTTAAGGAGAACAACTGTGTTATTTCAGGAGAAATGAGATTTTTCTCGCAGTCTTGTGACTCTCTGTTGTCGATGATCTGCAGCTTCGCGCTGCTGTATTAATGGCAGGAGATGGCCACAGATCTAAATTTTGCACAGTTGTTTCTTTGTCTAACGATTAGTTATAGTTATCAATGAATGCGGTGGCTATGTGAAAATAGCAAACGTTTTCTCTCATTTAAGGTGGCACTTTCATATTCCTCCCAACAAAATCTTTAAAAACTTGAATTTGATGACATTTGTCATCTACAAAACCAACACAATAAATTCAGTTTCATTTTCACCTATTAAATCTTTTCTTTTCAGCTAACTTCTTTGATGTTCAGCTGAATAGCTGCGGTTGTAACTTTCTTGCAAGTAGTTTCTCCATCCAACTCTTCCCTTTCTAACCAGTTTCCAGCAGCTGAAACTGAGCGGTCTAGTAATTCCTTTCAAGAGCAGCTTCTGCCAACTGCGATCCCCGAGCTCTTCGGGCCTGCTGGGAGATTTAGCCCTCTGTAGTCTGTCATGGATTTTTCCTGAAGTCTCGTCCCAAGTGGATAATTCCTAGAAACTGTAAAACGAAGTTCCTCGGAGGCTATTTTAACCTCCTACCTCAACTAGCTGGAGCAAGTTGTTTTCGTGTGCAAACTGCAGCAGTTACTTCACAGTCAGGAACAAAAGTGTACAGTTATAATTCACCCGCTGTCATTGGATCAGCCTCCCCGAGGACGTTTCTGATCCTCGTTCGTCCTCGTTACACTCAGTTGTGACAGTGCAGTCAGTCTGTGGACATGATGGAGCCAGCCAGAATAAAATTATCAAACAGCAGAGATGCCTGGTTAATGTCACCAAACACCCTGGGGAAACCTCGGCTTTGACTCGAGGTTCTGTCCAGCACAAACGTCCTTGTTTGTGTTTAAAGCCACGAACATACGAAGCTTTAGAGAGAAGACTGGAAATAAACTCGGGCACAGAGCGCATCCATAGGCAGCAATATACAACATGTATAATTAATGTGTTGGAGCTAGCATCCAAGTATAGGAACTACTTGTTATCCTAAAGACTGCAGCTCTTCTTTGTTTGTCTTTGCTTTATAGGAGAGCCGCAGTTGGAAACTCAAGTGTAGCAGGTTTCATTCAAACTCCTTCAGTAACATTGTTTCAATCTGTTCTCAGTAACATTGTTTTCATGTTTCCAACTGTGTGTGTGTGTGTGTGTGTGTGTGTGTGTGGTTTGCCTGCAGACTCTGAGGATGAGGTATGTCTGTAAATAGGAAAGGGTGACAGCTCACTGCTGGATCTAAGAATAGAGGAAGTATGAGAAGAAAGAGACAGTGAGTGACAGAGAGGCCGATTGGATGAGAAACTGATTCTCCAAAGTCACAACAAGAAAGAAACTTGGAGAGTGAAGGAGAGCATGAGGAGTGATGGTTGAAGAGTGAAAGAGACGGTGTTGCTTGTAAAAGGCAGAAAATGATGTGAGCTTTTTTAACAGACAAATGGTGCCCTGATAGGAAAATGTTTGTTTAAGTAAATGTCACAAAACGTGCACAAAATCATCTAAAAGCAGAATATATTAAATGTACACGTGTGTTGGTTCGTATCCACCTGTCACAAACGTAGTCTACAAACTTATTCATTTCCCACCTGTGGTTCTTTCTCATTCACACTGGCTGGTACGGGCTTTTACGCTCATGACCAGGATTTCTTCTTGATTGGACGATGAAACAGGGATCTCTCCATAAAGAGGTGCTTGAAAGGTCTTTGTTTGAATGAGAGGACAGCTGACGGCAGCGCGGTCCACAGAACTGGATCCTGTTTGTGGAAGTGGACGCGGTGGGGGCGGAGCTGGAGTTCGTCCAACTGCAGGACAAGAGACGCTCGCTGGAGGGGCAGCTGAATGGTCCTGGGGACCTGCCAGTAGGGCTGCGTGAGACAGGAAGTGAACTTTCAAAATAAGAGCAAGGGGTTTGTCTTGTTGGCACTTCTCTCAGATAGATGAGAAACTACAGATGAAAAATGCTCAAATGCATGCTGCAGCCAGCCCAGCAAACGTGTGTGGGAAACACTGTGAATAATAATAATAATAATAATAATAATACATTTTATTTAAAAGCGCCTTTCAAAACACTCAAGGTCGCTGTACACAGTAGAATAAAACATAAAAGCAAGCAGTTTACAGAATCATAAAAGCATAAGACATAAACAAATAAAATAGAGTGGAGAGGTTATGTGGGATAAGCTGTTTTGTACAAGTGGGTTTTGAGTTTGGACTTAAAGAGAGAGAAGGAAGAGATGTTTCTTAAATCAGGAGGTTGGGAGTCGTGGAGCAGCTGAAAGCCCGGCTCCTCATGGTGGCAGGACGGGGGGAAGGGACGGAGAGTGAAAGGGAAGAAGAAGATCTGAGACAACAAGATGGGGCGGTGATCTGAACCAGGTCAGAGAGATGATGAAATAAATGTGTACAAGAGTATTTTGAAATTGATGCGATATTTGACCAATGAAGCTGCTGCAGGACAGGAGTGATGTGGTGGACAGAAGGGTCCTGGTGATGATACGAGCAGCAGAGTTCTGGACGTGTTGGAGCTTGTGGATGGATTTTTGAGTAAGACCAGAAAGAAGTGAATTACAATAATCCATCCGGGAAGTAACAAGGCTGTGGACAAGAATGGCAGCATGTGGGGAGAGAAAAGGACGGAGACGATTAATGTTGCGCAAGTGAAAATATGCAGACCGAGTGACGTTATTAATGTGTGAATTTAAAGATAAAGTACTGTCAAGGATGACACCCAAACTTTTCACAGAGGAAGAAACAAAGACCGGTGAGTTATCAATAGCAATAGAGAAACTGTTGGTTCTGGATAATGTAGATTTAGAGTCGACGAAGAGGAGCTCGAATTTATTACTGTTGAGTTTGAGAAAATTAGAAGAGAACCATGAATTTAGTTCAGCAGAGGGTGAGGGAGGATGGGGGAGAGCAGAGTCAGGTTTAGTGGACAGATAAAGCTGGGTGTCATCGGCATAACAGTGAAATGGATGTTGTATTTACAAAAAATGTGTCCAAGTGGAAGAAGGTAGATAATGAAAAGAAGAGGCCCAGGACAGATCCCTGGGGCACGCCAGTGCTCAGAGGGCTGAGAAGTGAAGGATTTGAGTTGAATAAACTGAGTGCGATCAGACAGGTACGATTTAAACCAGGCTAGTGGAGTATCCGGGAGGGGCTCAGAGTAGAGCCGCTGCTGCTCCACATCGAAAGGAGCCAGCTGAGGTGGTTTGGGCATCTGATAAGGATGCCTCCTAGGCGCCTCCTGGGTGAGGTGTTCCAGGCATGTCCCACTGGGAGGAGGCCCCGGGGCAGACCCAGGACACGCTGGAGAGATTATATCTCTCGGCTGGCCTGGGAACGCCTTGGTGTTCCCCCGGACGAGCTGGAGGAGGTGGCTGGGGAGAGGGAGGTGTGGGCCTCTTTGCTTAGGCTGCTGCCCCCACGACCCGGCCTCGGATAAAGCAGATGAAGATGGATGGATGGATGGATGGATAGTGGAGTATGGGAGAGACCGATGGAGGCTCGCCTACTGAGAAGTATAGAGTGAGAAATAGTGTCGAAAGCAGCGCTCAGATCGAGGAGAATAAGGATGGAGAGTAAACCGGAGTCAGCTACCATAAGAAGATCTTTGGTTATTTTTATAAGTGCTGTTTCTGTGCTGTGGGACTGGAACTGTTCATACAGATTATTATTAGTTAAATCTGAGTGCAGTTGTGTGGTGACTATCTTCTCAAGATGTTTTGAGAGGAATGGTAGATTCGAAATAGGCCAAAAATTCTCTAAATTATTGGGATCTAGACCAGTTTTTTTCAATGTTGGGGTGATGGCGGCAATTCTGAGGGAAGCAGGAACAGTTCCAGTGGTAAGTGAAGAGCAGATGATGGCAGATATGAGGGGAAGCAGAGAGGGCAGACATGCCTTAACCAAAACTGTAGGAATGGGGTCTCGCTGACACGTAGAAGGTTTTGACTTACAGATGAGATCTGAAATATCAGTAACGGAGGGGAGCTGGAAAGCAGGAAAACAGTGTGATGGGAGATGAATTACACAGGAAGAGCTACATGGAACCTGGGAAACCAGATCTTGGTGTATTTTGTGAATTTTCTCAATGAAAAATAACATTAAAGAATCACAAAAGGAGGACGAGTAAAGATGAGCAGGTGAAGAATCTGGTGACCTGAGAGAAGAGTTGAACAGTGAAAACAGTATCTTGGTTGAGTCATCTTTTGAACAGATAATGGTGGAGTAGTAAGCAGATTTAGTTTGATTAATACACTCCTTATAATACAGAATATGATTATTAAACATTTCCTTGTGGATATTCAGACCAGTTTTCTTATAAAGGCGTTCAAGTCGTCGTCCTTTTGCTTTCAGGAGCCTGAGTTCAGCTGTGAACCAGCTGACTGAGAGAATGATACAGATTTGGTTTGAGTGGGGCAACAGAGTTTAGACTATTGAGACTAGAGTTATAATAGGACACTAAGTCTTATTGAGTAAGCAGGTTATGAAAATGCAAATGACCAGAGAAAGCAAAAGAAATGGTACGAAGGTTCTTGGTTATAGAAAAGGTCATTTTGATATTGAAAGAAAGAAGCAAGTGGTCAGAAATTCGCAGTTCATCAGCTTTGCAGTTGAAAGGAGTCCAGAGCAACAAACTAGGTCCAAAGTTTGGCCCTTAGCATGAGTAGGAAAGTTTATGTGTTTAAAGCCAAAACTATCGAGGTAGGATGAGTCTTTGGTGAGTGGATGATCACTGTTATCCATATGAATATTAAAGTCTCCCAGGAGTATTATATTAGGGGAAACAGTAGTTATGTGAGTCAGGAGATCAACAAAGTCACTTATGAAGACAGAATTAGACTTTGGGGGGGTAAATAACAGCCATGACAGTTGGAACAGGTCCTGAGAGTTGACAGACAGGATTCAAAGGAGCTGTAGACAGGTACAGACAACGGCGTGACTTTCCAGGTCTCGCGATAGATTACCGCGAGACCTCCACCACGGCCGGACTTACGAGGTTGGCAGGTGTAGACAAACCCCGGGGGGGTGGAGTCGTTGAGCGGCGAAAAGTCATTGGGCTGTTGCCACGTCTCGGTCAAACAGAAAAAGTCAAACTTCTGTCAGTCTGCCCCGGGGCAGCTGTGGCTACATGTAGCTGCCTCCACCAGTGTTAATGTGAGAGTGGATGAACAGTGGAACTGTAAAGCGCTTTATAAATGCAATCCATCATTATTATTGTTAAACTTACGATCTGTGAGTAGATCCCGAATTAGACGACCCTTGCTCGTAAGCGAGCGGATGTCAACGAGGCCGAAGTTGACATCGGTGTTGTCAGCCTGTGAAGAGTAAATGTGGGGTATTTGTGTGTGCATGTGAAATGTAACCAAGTAAAAATATCTTGCTGGTCGGGATAACGTCTCGTTTCATTTCTGGAACTGCTGTGACTATAACGCTGCATCGTTTTACTTACTGGACTGTTTTTCTGAAGCTGCACTTTGTTTGAAAGTCGGTCTAAAAAAGTCTGCAAGCTGCTCGACTGGCTGTGAAATGTACAACGAAGAAACAGATCCGACGAGGATGAGAGACATGCCTCTGAAATTAAAATCAGAGAGAACGCGTCAACCCGAGCGGTGGAAACATGCTGCGTCTCAGTTTCCTGCTGTAATGAGATCCTGTTTGCAGGGTTAGTGCTGCAACGTTGTGATCAACAAAAAGTGGAAACATGTGACGATGTGCACAATGCTTTCACTCTGTGTCTACATGCATCTCAGGGTTGAGCACAGCTAGATTGATTTTTCTCCTGCACTCTGGCTGCTATCGACTAAGTGTATCTTAACGATCCACTCGTATAACAGCACATACTGTACGCTGCCTCCTCCCTCAGTGTGTGTGGTGCACTGGGTGTGGTTGCAGGAAGCCCCGTGAGGGTGGCGACGGAAGCTCCACTGGTGCAAACTGTGGACACACACACACACAGCTGTGTATATATATATCTGAGTCAGTGTGTGTGTGTGGGGGGGCTGAACAACAATTAAATATTTCATTGCGTACATTATTGAGTGACTGCTGCAGCGAGCGGCGGGGTGAAAGAGGTGGTGTGTCTGTATTTGACATCTGTATCAGCGCCACGAGTGGAATTACTTTCCTAACAAGTGAAAGATCCCTGATTCAAACCAAGAGGAGACACAAACCTGTCTGAGGAGGGATGAAGGAAAGGACAGGGCGATGCTGATGGAGGAGGGTTGCAACAGAGTGGATGGGAAGGGCAAGAGAGAGACAAGATTGCATTCCCTGGAAATGAGGATGGTCACCATGGCAACTGCAGCTGAGAGTCACATGATGCGGAGGAGTGAAAGAGAGAGAGATGGATAAGAGAGTGCAAAAAAAAAAAGCAGGCAGAGGGCGGGGCTTTTAGCTCTGCTCTGACAAAGGAGGAGAGGGAGGATGGATGGTACGAGGTAGTGGTACGAGTGTGGCCATGTGATTTATTTGTAGTCCGCCAGATTACAATGACGTCACGTGTCTTGTCCAAGAAGAGGAACGATAAAGGTTACTCCGAGAGGGGAGACAAAGAAGGATGAGGAAGATGAAGAGGGAAGTCCAGTCCCAAAATAGAAGGAAGAGACACAGGAGCAGATCATAATCAAAGAATTGTTCCGTCTGAAGTCAAACACAAGCACCCGTGTACGAGTTCAATGACTCATTCTTTATTCGTATATGAGAACTTATTGTTCTGTTTTTTTGTACGTTTCACCTTCATAAGGTTTTGAAATTGCGGTGCTGACTGAGAAATCATATTTTCACCATCGTCGTGGTGTGAACATGTGCACAGCAGGGTTTGTAATTTAAACGCAACGTTATTTTATTCCCATCGGCATCTGTGCATGTTTGAAATAGTTTGTTTCATTTCTGTGTTCACTGCGTTCATGTTTTGGGTTCTTTCTTAAATGTGTTCGATTAAAGCAGAGAGCCGCTAATCTGCACACTTCCATATTCATCAAGTCATATCATCGTAGTATTGCTGAATTCAGTTCAGTTCAATTGTATTTACACAGCGCCAAATCACAACAACAGTCGCCTCAGGGTGCTTTATAATGTACAGTAGACCCTTCAATAATACATACATAGAAAAACCCAACAATCATATGACCCCCTATGAGCAGCACTTTGGCGACAGTGGGAAGGAAAAACTCCCTTTTAACAGGAAGAAACCTCCAGCAGAACCAGGCTCAGGGAGGGGCGGGGCCATCTGCTGTGATTGGTTGGGGTGAGAGAAGGAAGACAGGATAAAGACATGCTGTGGAAGAGAGACAGAGGTTAATAACAGATATGATTCAGTGCAGAGAGGTCTGTTAACACATAGTGAGTGAAGAAGAGATGCATAGTAACAGATCTGTACATAGTGTGGTAAAAGATACATCTACTTTAAGCTGACTTCTTAAGCAGAACACAAACAAGAAGCTCTGCATGGTCAGAAGTTCCCATGTTGCATTTACATGTAAAAATAAAAATGTTATTCTGAGCTTTCTGCAGCAATATTACTTCATCAGGTCAGGAGACTGAAAAACATTTAGTACAACAGCATCTGCTGGGCACGTCATTACTTGGCTATGACGATACTATAGGCAAGTTTGAAATAGGTGGTCATGCAAAGGTACGTGTAATCCCTCAGGACAGAATAATGAGACTTTTTAACTAACGACTGTGCATGAAGTCAGAAACCAAATCATGCAAAGCTGCAGCTCTTATATGCAAAGTTAAACTGAATATTAGGTCACAAAGTGTTCGTGTGTTTGTTGGTGAGGCCAGTTTTAAAATTCACTTTGTGTGCATGTGAATGTTTTCAGTGGTTTTATTACCAACATGCTTTCATACTTTTGTCATTTATGTGGACAAAGTTTGAGCATAAACACGGCGTCATAGGAAAATAAGCATTTCTACTGTGCAAGAAACCAACAGAAAACAAGCCCTGGTACACACACAGACACACACACAGACACACACACACACACAGACACACACAGACACACACACACACACACACGTGCACACACACATGCACACACAGACACACACAGACACACACACACACGTGCACACACACATGCACACACAGACACACACAGACACACACATGCACACAGACACACACGTGCACACACACAGACACACAGACACACACGTGCACACACACATGCACACAGACACACACAGACACACACAGACACACACATGCACACACACGTGCACACACACACATGCACACACACACTCATGCACACACACAGACACACAGACACACACATGCACACAGACACACACAGACACACACAGACACACACATGCACACACACGTGCACACACACACATGCACACACACACACACACTCACACACACGTGCACACACACACACACACTCACACACACGTGCACACACACACACACACTCACACACACGTGCACACACACACAGACACACACACTCATGCACACACACACACACAGACACACTCACACACATACAGAGAAACTGGGACCAGTTGCCTCCATTCACACCGCGGCGCCCAGATGTACACTCTCCTTCTCTCGCTCTCTGTCCATATCAGGCGTGCTGTGACGATGAGAACAGCATCAGCTGGAGCAGAGAGCAGCTCTGTGCTGAAACACGTTCAGGTCAAATGAAATCCTGCTGAGTGGTTCATAGCAGAGGACGACAGAGCTCCAGGTTAACGGTTTAAAGAGCTCGTTCAGCGTGTCACGCTGTCACGGCCGGCCGAAGAGCAGACATGGGTTTAAATGTGGCTCACGGACATCGTTACTGCAACGCTGTGTTTGGGTCAGAGGTCACGGGGAGATGAGTCATAGCTTGCTCCTGTCGTTTTTATTTTCTAAGGCAGATTTGTCATCAAATGTCCAGAGTCACACACACTGAAGATTACACAGTTAGATAATTATTGTAATAATTACATTCAGAATACTTTAATGTAATTAACATTCTCATATCCTGTAAGTCGTGTTTAGGTCCTGTTTCTGAGAGAATCAGACATGAAGGCGTTTATTTTTGCCACCCAGTCACTTAAACTCAGCAGTCATATAAAGACTCGCTGAATCACAGCGGTCCAGTCTGAGCTGTGCTGTTGTCATTTATCATCATCATTGATCCATTGCTACAGCAGTAATCCTGATCACGACTCCAAACAGAGACCATTTGTCTTCCATGTTAGCGTTTCTTTATTGACTCCAAACTTAAATCCTTCTTCTCACTTACAAGGTCTTGAATAATCAGCCCATCTTATCTTAAAGCCCTCGTAGTACCACATCACCTCAGAACGAGCTCCTCCCTCTCAGACCGCGGCTTATTTGTGGCTCTTAGGGTTTTTAAAAGTAGAATAGCAGCGTTCAGCTGTCAGGCTCCTCCCTCTTCTGTGGTCAAGGGAAAGGACAACTGGTGACGGGGTCACGGGGTCACAGGCTCAGTGATGCGTGCAGTAAGGGAAGCCCCGGTGGTCTAATATCACACAGTAGCTACTGTAGGTCAGCACACACAGGACTGAGCAGCTCCAGAGCAGTTAGACAGCCCGTGTTGACCTCTAACCTTTGCTGTAAGCAGATACAGCACATGAAGGTCAGCACTGGACAGAGTAATGAAAGAATGGGCCCGTTTACATACGTGAGACAGATGATCGCATATTATTCATTATTATGTAAAGACATGTTCAGCTGCAGTGGACTGCTGTGCTCAGCCACACATGCATGAAGCTGCTGGTGCAGCAGCAAAAGCACTTTGAGTTGCTCATACATCACGAACGACTGTTACAACGCTGGCGTCCTGTTCAGTCACCACGTGAATTACTTCAGTCTGTAAAGGTTCTGCATGGCTACGAGCTGAATTTGATGCACGTGTGAGTGAAAACACCTGAATTTAAAGATTATCCATATATTATATTTCATATCTTATTATCCTCAGATGGGTTTTTTGCATGTCGTGGAGTTTTGTGCAGGTTCATCGATATCTGGGTCTGTGGTGTAACAGACTCGACGGCCACGTCCTGTTTAAAACTCGTCTTTTAAACAGGACGTGTGTGTGTGGTCAGCGGAGGAAGGAGAAGTGGTGGTTGATGGGTGGGGGAGGGGCTTTCTTCACAGTAATAAACGGCAAAGAGCAGAATAGGTGATGTTGGTCTTGAAATGGACTGATGATAGGTTCATTATTGCACACTTCAGCCATGACATTATGACGCACACATGAACACAGATGGGCGGAGCAGATGTGTGTGGGTTGCACTGGGTGGGTGTACTGATGTAGTAGCAGAGGAGGATTTGGCTGTGGATGAAAGGCCAACAGTAAGTGCTGAACTGTGCTGATTGGCTATTGAATGCTGGGACATGGTAACAAGATTGAGATACAGGCCGTTGGGGGATCACGGTGATGATGATGGCAGCACTGATTGGCTATTCAGTGAGTAGGTGGGGATTCAGAGCAGGTAAAAAGCAACACACACGTGCATTTGGAGTAAAGTGCATAAGAAGCAAGTTCATCAACTGTCATTAACTGGAGAAAAAAGGAGCTAAAATCCCCAAAATATGTGTGTGTGTGTGTGTGTGTGTGTGTGTACACATCCAACAGAGTTCAGAGAGTGTAAAGGTCACGGTGTCCTTCAGTCTGTAGAGTATGATTCATTCCTCGAGTGCGTGTTGTGACTAAGCTGGTTTTTACAGCTCACCGTATTAATACGAGGAATCCGTGTTTGTTGCCTGGAAGAAGCTGAAAGATAAATATGCATGTAACACGGCAACATGTCGAACAGTTAATCTGAATTTTCTGGATACCTGAGAAAATTCAAATCAAGTCCAAAATACATTTTATTGATTATTAGATGTGTTTGGTCTCCGCCCACCACTGTGGTCACTGCCTACTGTGATGCAGAGCGTCTGAGCTTCGATGACAGCTACAAGACTGAAACACAGAGTGAGCGTCAGGCAAAACATTATGAATGAACTGCTGAGCATTTTAAGCTCATGTTTATGTAAAAACACTGAAGCTAACAGACGCAGGAACTTTATTTTCCATCCCTGCCTGCTGGCTTCTGGCTAAGAGGATAGAGTAGAAGCAAAGCATCGCTGCAACTAAGCTACATCATCAAGGTTTAGGGTTAATAACATCACACGCACCTGAGTATGTCTTTGTGTTTAAGCACATCATATTTCCTCAAAGCATGCAGATACAACAAACCAGTACAAATCTGCAGAGTAGAAACACGCTTGTCATGTGTACGCGCTGTGGTGCAGAGACTGAGACTAGAGCAGGTCGTGTCCATGTCATGAAGGTGAGAAGAAGAGTTTATTAACCCTTTAAAACCGCACAACTATTTTTAAATCCCGGTAGCTCTGCAACCACGTGAGCTAGCGCAATAATTGTTTTTGCATATGAAACCGGAGGAGTTGTACTTACATCTTATGCCATCAGCTTGTCCTCGGTCACAGTTTCCTTCCACTTATAACTTTGCAAAAACTGCATAAAAAGCACTTGCAGCAACAAAAACATAATATTCCAGAAACACGCTTTGCCGATCCGATCAGCTGTTCATAACACTTCCTACGTTGGATTAGACGTCAGCGCGAACTTTTGCATGTCCGCCATGACCTGCCCGAAACCGGAAGTGACGTCATTTTCGCGGAAATGTAGTTTTTTTACCATCAGGGCCTCATGAGCCTATACTGGTGTTTTTAAAAGTTATCTTTGACTTTATGACTTTCTGTGTGGTTTCTGGGATGCTTAGGACTCATATTGCACTGCTGGAAATAGTTTATTTTGATGCATATGCTGCTTTTTTGCAAATTTGCATCATAATATTTATTTTCATTTTTCCTGCAGTGTATAAAAATTGGTGTATTTCAAAAATAAAACTATGAAGACTCTCAAAATAAATTTCCTGTGGTGGGAAACTATTTTGTGCAACTTTTTTGTATTTACAGTTTTGAGGGATAAGCCTCTTAAATTTCTCTAACTAGAAATATATGTTAAAAAAACAAAAACGATTTTCAATTTTTTTGTAGTTTATTGCACTTTTTGAAATTTATGTAATTACTATGCACTTAATGCAGATATATTATTAAAATTTAGGCTGTAATGGTTGTATTGATGTATAGCAACTTGAAATGCTCCCAAAAATGGCTCCACAGCATGTAAACATATAATATAAGCTCTGGCGGACTTGGTTCTATGGTAGGTCTTAAAGGGTTAAAGAAAAGCTTGAAGGAGAGAAGAGCTGCCACACAGTGAAACTGAAGTGAGGCTGCTGTTACCTACGGTACACAAACAGCTGCCAGAGCGTTCACACAGTTCAATGAGTGACTTTTGCAGCCTGATAAATCTGACTGATTTACAAAGTTGTAGTTGGACCCAACATGTGACCACCCGTCTGTAACTGGTCAGCACGTTCACTCTGTTGTTTTGTGAGGCTGTTAAAATAGTATTAAACACATCTCCTGTTTTACTTTCTGACTAAACGGTGAAAACACAGCAGATCCATCATTACACAATCTGCCTCAGCTGGTAGGCTCTCTGACCACAACCACACCTTTCAAATTGAGCCACCGTGGGCCGAGGTCGTCTCACGTTTAGTCAGCACGGCGGTTTGATGGACAGCTCTCATAAAAGTCCACATGAACCTTATGTTAATGGTTAAAGACGTTGTAGATCTAAAAGTGTACGTCCAGGTCAGTGTGATCTTAAGATTTGTTTATTTTTAAAGAGTCAGTGAGAGATTACAGTGACGAGAGACAAAAACAGAAAAAGAAGAGAGTGTAAGAAAGGAAATCAGTCAGATCAGAAGAATGTAGGATTCAAGTATTAAGGAGGAGGAAATGTCCCTTCCTTCGTCTGTATCTGTTTAATTTGGAAAGTGTTAACTTCACTCTGAAACCTGAACTCGTCCAGTAAAGTGCGTCTGTTTTCAGGCTGCACTAGAGACCTGTGTGACCATCAGTGGAATATCCATGAGTTTGATTCATGTCTGCACTCAGATGATCGTGTCTCATGTTTCCAGGTGTTGTGATGTGTTGGTCACATCTGTCTGAGTCTGGAGAAGAACGGCTTTAAAAACTGGTGACGTAACGTTCCAGCGATCGAACGATGCTTGTAGATGAAGCGATAACTCGGATACTCAGCTCATATTTTATTTTTCCTTGTTGAACGTTTGATTTTCCTCACTGTGGGGACAGAGACTCGTAGATATCACAGAATATACGTTTGTATCTAAAGCTGACGCAGAGATCACCGAGCCACGGCGATTTTGATTAACTCAGCTCTGTTTTTGATGAATATGTTGCCACTTTTACTGTTGCATCACCAGCTCAAGAACAATGAGCCTGTTTAGAGCTTTCTAGAAGCGATGACATCATGCTGTAGGTATGGCGAGTGAGGATTTCAACAAAATACCAAATGCTCTGCAAAATGTAACAAAGTGCAGCAAATGAAACGTGACGTAACAGATCAGAGCTCAGTTTATCTGAACAAAGTCTGCGCACATCAAATATTTCAATTTCATTCATTTGCATTTCATCTTTAACCTTCATCATCATTCAGCAAACATGAATTTATCACCCAATCAGGTTATTGTTTAGGACAGCAATGCGTGTGTGCGCGTGCGTGTGTGCGTTCATTACAGCAGTCACTCTGGTACAATTACACGCTGCACACTGGCTTGTTTTGCTGATAAAGGAGTCCAAAGGTCAGGGCTTGGGCGTCCTTGCACAACGATCATGTAAGTGCAGAGAAAAGAAATCAATAATGAAAGAGCGAAGGCCGGGAGGGGGCTGGGATCAAACGCCGTGGATCTCCGAGCTGCTTTACTCTGAAGCTGAAGTAAAGTTTGGGTATAACCCAAAGCTAGGAGCGCGGCGCTGACATTTGTAATCACATGCCCCAAACAGCGACTCCTCTTCAGCTGTATCAGTTACCAGGAGCTGATGTCCAGGAGGCAGCCAGTGCAGATCAGCTGGCTCTGCCCCTGAAGGAAGCAGATCACAGCTGCACGACAACAACCGCCTCTTTGGGCCTCTGCAGCTAAAAACAAACAGGCTAAAAAAGCTCCGTCCCTCCCAGCTGCTCTGAAATGTTGAAAGAGGTCTTTTTTGTTCGTATTTGCTGTTATTAGCCAATAAAGTCCAAATGTCTGAAGTCGACTGTCTGTATGTTATTGCAGCTTTGTGCTAATCTGGTTTTTACATCACTTCCTGTGGAAACATTGCACCAAGAGAAGAAATGGCTGTCACTCTGTTTTGTCTTCCTTCTTGTCAAATTCTTGACATTTTTTTATTTCTGCTTGCCCTCTAATTAATCAAAGGAGCTTGCAAAGAAAAGCGTCTGGACTTCTTTAAGTTACTTGAAGACGTTTCACCTTCATCCGAGAAGCTTCTTCAGTTCTAAGGTCAAATGTTGGGGAGTCCCAGATATAAACCCAGTGGGAGTTTCCCCCCACAGAGGGACAAAAGGACCCCCTGATGATCCTCTAATCGCCTGAGCCAAGGTGTGGAACTGGGTGTGGGTCCCAATCAGCCAGAGTTTCAGGTGAGCTCATTGTGAAACCTGGCCCCACCTTATCATGTGAATTCCTGAGGTCAGATGTCCCAGGATGTGAGTGGGCGTTAAGGCGTCTGGGAGGGAACTCAAACTGGATTATAGATGTCAGACAGTTGGTGTCGTAAACCACCGCCTCTGTTCAAAGATGGTCGCTCACAGTGGACATAGATGCTTCTTTCACTCCTCTGTCAAACCATCTGTCCTCTCTGTCCAAAATGTGAACATTGGCATCCTCGAAAGAGTGACCTTTGACCTTTAGATGCAGATGGACAGCTGAGTCTTGTCCTGTGGAGGTGGCTCTTCTGTGTTGTGCCATGCGCTTGTGAAGTGGCTGTTTGGTCTCTCTGATGTAGATCGGTTGGTTTACGACACCAACTGTCTGACATCTATAATCCAGTTTTGAGTTCCCTCCCAGACGCCTTAACGCCCACTCACACCCTGGGCCATCTGACCTCAGGACATCGCATGATAAGGTGGGGCCAGGTTTCACAATGAGCTCACCTGAAACTCTGGCTGATTGGGACCCACACCCAGTTTCACACCTTGGCTCAGGCGATTAGAGGATCATCAGGGGGTCCTTTTGTCCCTCTGTGGGGGGAAACTCCCACCAGGTTTATATCTGGGACTCTCCACCATTTGACCTTAGAACTGAAGAAGCTTCTCAGATGAAGGTGAAACGTCTTCAAGCAACTTAAAGAAGTCCAGACGCTTTTCTTTGCAGCTCCTTTGACTACGATGACCTGGATGACTGAGAACCTTCACTCTAATGCTAATATTGGACACACACGTGTTACACGTGCACACATTTCGTGTTACGTCTGAAACATTTACATTCTAAATATTTCTCACAAAGATGGTTTGATTACATTGTTTGTGCTACACTGTTGCACTCCAGCGTCTCATAATCAGTATGATGCTCTTCTGATGCCACAGCCTCTTCACTCCCCTACAGCGCTAACCTGGAGCTGCCTCCCTGCTGTGTTTTCTTTCAGGCGGATGCTAAGATGGTGTGCGATGTGGTCAGTCGTATGGAGGACACGGAGCCTTACTCTGCTGAGCTGCTCTCCGCCATGATGCGTCTGTGGTCTGACTCGGGCATCCAGGAGTGCTTCAGTCGCGCCCGAGAGTACCAGCTCAACGATTCAGCACAGTAGTACGTCCGTGTGCTTATTTCTGCGTGTTTTTGTTGTGAGGCTGGAAACATTACCAATATCAGTACTGAATCCATTATAACAAGAGTTATCCAAAAGTTAGCTTAATGAGATCGCTTTGTGAATGAAGACTGTGCAGCAATCACTGACTGTTTAACAGACGTCACTCGATGACTGCACTCGTTGGCTGTAGTTCTTTAGTTTTCGATGTCTATCTACAAATACTTGCTAACTATGAGCCACAGACGGGAAAACAAGACATTCGAATGTTGTTTCAAAGGACACAAATTTGGCTCCATTTCCGGTTTGTGTCGCATTTTTCAGCGACATCTCGGAAAAGAGCAGCTGGCCTGTGTTTAACAGACTAAAGAACAGCTTCTTCCTGTCAGAACTCTTAATGCAAACTAAGAGTGTGTAAAGACTTCCCCAACACGTCCACCCTGACACTGCTGTTGATCATCTATGTGCAATATCTCAGTCTTTCCATGTTCTGTGCAATATTTTTGGCTCATGTGCAATTATTTTGGTCCCAGTCTGTTTCAATGTTTCCTACACATACACCATGTATATAGTTCCACTCACATATACATATACACTGTTTTTTATTTTATTCTATTTATTTAATTATTTATTTATTTTCCGCCTTTGTTGTATATTGGTTTCTCTTCTTCTTACTTTAGCACCTTTGTGGTTCAGCTACCCAATTTCGCTGTGCAAGAAACTGCACAATGACAATAAAAAGCTCTAAGTCTCTCTAAGTTTGCAGATAGCATCGTCACTTCCTTTCAAAACAAACAAAATTAGCAGTGTGCTAGCAGCCAAAGCAATCACGAGGAGGTTTTGCCAACTTTGGGGAACTGTGTGGTGTGTAGGTCAGTGCGACTTGGACCTCGTTTGCTTCATCTTACATTAAAATCTTTATTTAATTCCAGACATCTTTGAAGGATTACAAACACATCCAACACGGCCGACAAGTTAATGTTGCCGTCAACTGTCTGCACAGCCTCAGCACCTGGGACGTTTCCGGCTAATGCTAATAGCTTATAGCTAGCTTGAGCTTGGTTAACAACCTGAGAAGCGTGCTGCCTGCAGTTGACCGCTGAACACAAGTTGCTGCGTAACTTTGGACTAAAGCAAATCGCTTCAAACTTTAAGCAACAGACAGTAGAGGTGGGAATCACCACACATCCCACGATACGATATTATCACAATACTTAACGCACGATACGATATTATTGCAATTTTTAAAAATATTTTGCGATATTCAGATTCTGTACATAAAGGTAAACTTTATCAATATTCATTTTCTCTAATATCAAAGTCTCACACTCAGTCTTTCTCTCATTTCAGTTTGATTGTTGACAAACTGAACGGTTTGTATTACAGTCTAGTCCAACTTAACTGAATCAACCATCTGGTACAATTATAGCTATTCTGAACTATGCAGTTTATGAAAACTATGCAGCCCCTTCAGCAACTGAAGAATTTGAAAGTAAATGAAAACAAAATATAATTTTACATTAAATAAAAAAGTTTTAAACTTAATTAAAATCAAACATGTCTTAAATTAAAATAAGTAAACTGTCATGTTTATTAAACACATTTGGACAGTGAAGGAATGTCAGGATTCTTGCTCAGAAAAAGGATCAACATGCTCTGAAGTCAGAGCACAAAAACCTTTTTGTAACAAAGTATCGATTTCTGCTGTCCCTGTATCCATACATTATTAGAAACAAAATATCACCATGCTACACAGTATCCATTTTTCCCCCACCCCTAACAGACAGTAAACTTTAGCATTTTGTGAATTTCGAGGAAAAAACTAGAAATCCCGTTCGATAAGACTGTCGGCTCAGTAGGGGAACCCTGAGTTTAAGCATCCCTTTGGTGGCTGTAGACACAAAGTGTTTGTAGTGACACCCACAGATGCACCAAATCATCACAACAAATATATTTGTCTTTGTGTTTGCGTCAGCAGATCCCTGATTTACTGAGACCAGATCAATACATGAGTCATTAGTAGCTGCTACACCGCTTTAAACACAACACGTGAACTTAAACACATACGCACTACTGTTTATTCGTGCAATCATACCCCGCTTATTACAGTCAATCGCCATTACTGGGTCTATCTAATGCTGAGTGCATGTGTAGGTAGGAAGAGAGAGAGCGAGTGGGTGGGGTAGAGAGGAAGAAGAAGCAGTCGTTTCCCTCAAGTGCCGTGTTTGTCGTTTAATTGTGCTTCTTACATCCAGTAAAATTACAGCACGACATAAAAAAAAAAGATCGTGGCAGAGGACTCAGTGAAAGTTACACGGATGTTATCATTTAAAGATACAACTGCGAGAGGAAAGGTAACAAAAGGTCATGTAAAGGACACGAGGCACGGCGAGAGAGCGAGAGAAATGAGGAGGCAAAGTGAAGGATCACAAACATACTCCTATCAGCATTTACCCTAACTTAAGTAACATCCAGTGTGTGTGTGTGTGTGTGTGTGTGTGTGTGTGTGTGTGTGTGTGTGTGTGGTTTGTCTGTGCTAAATGTCACGTTAAAGATTGATGCACTCTGCCTATTATGTTGTGGCCTGTGGAGCAGAACAGAGCAACCAGCCTATGAACTGATAGGACACATATCACATGATCAGACCACACTAGGTTCAACCTGTGTGTGTGTGTGTGTGTGTGTGTGTGTGTGTGTGTGTGTGTGTGTGTGTGTCTTTATTGAAGACCCTTAACAGAAGATAAATTTGATGTTATTTGTCATGTGGGGGATGTTATAAAACTGTCCAAAGTTGGCAGTTATTAGTAATATTAATAGTACTTTTTTGTGTGTTGGTACTCATGAGTGCATCTAATGTCTTTTTATTGCATAGAAAGCAGAGGGTCTATTGTGAGAGGAGTCCTGCCTGAAGCACCTCTCTGTCCGTCTCTGTGCAAATACCCTGCATGGGCTGACCTATTTAGCACAATGCACATACACTCTGACTGTGATTTACATCCACTGCCTTTATGACACAGTCAGTCATTGAAAACGTGAACATCAGTCTTGCACATATGAAATTACATACAAAGACCAGATGCTGTAAGTATTGGCTGAGTTCATCAGGCTAAAAAGACTTGAATACAGAGCTCGTGCATAATGCACAGCTGTTACAAACACTCATCGATGTTGGATAAACGTTACAGTTAAATGTCACAGTCTCTGTATATTGATTCTGCAGCTGCATTACATTTGACTATTTAGCCCCTCTGTACATGTTATTGGGTCATAATGAAAAGCTGCTTTATCCACGTTGATCATTTATGAGAGCCCTGCTATACACAGATGCTGGTTTGTCCACTGCAGTGTATGTGTGTGTGTGTGTGCGCGTGTGTGTATGTGTGTGTGAGCGTGTGTGTGTGTGTGCGTGTGTGTGTGTGTGCGTGTGTGTGTGTGTGCGTGTGTGTGTGTGTGCGTGTGCGTGTGTGTGTGTGTGTATGTGTGTGCGTGTGTGTGTGTGCGTGTGCGTGTGTGTGTGTGTCTGTGCGTGTGAGTGTGTGTGTGTGAGCGTGTGTGTGCGTCTGTGTGTGTGTGTGTGTGTGTGTGTGTGTGTGTATGTGTGTGTGTGTGTGTGTGTGTATGTGTGTGTGTGTGTGTGTGTGTGTGAGTGTGTGTGTGTGTGTGTGTGTGTGTGTGTGATTTCCTGGTCTCATTAAGTAATAACAGGGTTTTTCCTCTGAGCACTTTTATGTTGTGTTTCATGGGTTTGCATCACGTCGCTGCTGCTTCTGTAGAAAACTGCTGGTTTCAAATCTGTGTCAGGACGTCGCAGTAGGGGACGTCTAACCAACTACAGGCTGGTTCCTTAGCAACAGCTGTGGGTTAAGACGGTTAAGCCAACCCCTCTCTTGCCATAAAAAAACACAATGCTGCATGGAGATGGTAAATTCTGTGTTACAGTGGTAATAACACATTTTATTTAGTTTATACTTGAAGATAGAGTATACGGGTGTACTGCATGTATTGTGATGTTTATACAATAAATCGTTGCTTTCATGTAAACATGAGAAGCTTTTGTGTTACCGTAAGTATAGAGCTGACAGGCTGCTTATGCCTCTCCTTGATGGATTGTGTTTCTGTAGTGAGCCGCTGCACTAGTAAATGGCTCACGTAGAGTCACTGCACTTGAGTTTATACAGCAGGGATCGATACAGCTGTACTCCATATATCTGGCTCTCTCGTACTCTCTGTGTAAGATCTCCCTGTCGGGCCGGTTTCCTGTTATTGTGGTCGGCTATTACTCCAAAAACAATTTAGAGATGCAGCTCTTCCATGGCACTTTATCGCGGTTTTAGTTAATTAGTGTTCAGTGTTATAGCTTTGTTAACAATACTGCGGGCTGTTGTACTCACAGAGGTTTATTCGTCCATTTTCATGGACATAACTAGCCCAGTTTAGAGTTTTCCCAACTTTAATCACATTTGGAATGACAGCAAACATGAAAGAGATAATTATTGAAATCCCATTTTACGTAAGAACCGTGATTGGATTCTCGCCATTTTCAGAAACAGATGAGGTATATATCAGAATAAAACGTCTAGCTGTAGAATACACATCAAATCATAACCAGTGGGGAATATCGAGCACAGCTGGAAATCTATCCACATTACCTACACTGTAAAAAAAATTGTAATATAAAAGTATTTTACAGTTTTGTACTGTTCTTCTAGAATATCATTAAATTTACATAAATAAACTGTGATTTTACATTTCAAATGTAAATTAACGTAAAATCACTGTAAATGTAATAAAACTTAATTTTCATGATTATTAAATGTATCTGTCTGTACATGTGCATATTTAGATTGTTAAAATAATTCACAAATGCATCATAATTTCACAAATATCTGTCCGTTATTTGAAAGATTGAACTGTTAAATTCAAATGTAATGCTATGGAAAAATATATAAAATGATTCGTATAAACTTTTTCACATCAAATAATCATTATTATTATTATTATTGCTATTTAGGGCGATCGTGGCTCAAGAGTTGGCAGTTCGCCTTGTAATCAGAAGGTTGCCGGTTTGAGCCCCGGGTCGGACACTCGGTCGTTGTGTCCTTGGGCGAGACACTTCACCTACTGGTGATGTCAGAGGGGAATTATAAAGTGGAATTATAAAGCGCTTTGAGGGTCTCATAAAGCGCTTTATGAATGCAATCCATTGTTATTATTTAAACCTATTGTTAACTGTATATTTCTGTACATTTAAGTATTATTATTCATATTGCTGCATTCATTGACCTTGTTTATAGGTAATTTCATTGTTTAATCATGTAAAATTGTTCCTAATTTAATGTTTGAAAGCACTTGAAAAAGGCAAAAGCCCATGTAAAATTAGGGCAACAAACTGTATTGTCATTACTGAAAATAACCGTATTTTCATGGGAAAGTTATTTTCTGTGATTTTATGGTATTATTTTGGCGCCCAGCTGCCGTAATATTACTGTTTTTTTATGATTTTTTTACAGTGTAGTTTTCCAGCCTGGACTGGAACATAAGGTAGAAATCAGCTCGATTGCCGAGCAGTTAGCCGTTAGCCGTTAGCCGTTAGCAGTTAGCAGTTAGCGATCAGCCTGAACGTGTCAGAGATCATTGTTCCTTGGCACAGCACTAATTAAGTTAACCACTGTTGTAATTATTAAACACTTTACTGCAAATTTAATAAACAATGACCCCCCTTAGTAAAATATAACTCTATAGAAGCCTACGCCTCCAAACATCTGCTGGGCTTATCATGTCTGGTTTGCTAGATTAGCTAGCTACCCAGCTACACATTAGTTAGTAGCCAAAGCCCAATGACGTGGCAGATCAGCATCAAGTCTGTTGAAAGTTGCTTTTGGGTCGAGCATTGTTTTAGTGATAAGCCATAATGTTGTATGTACTCCTGAGGTCGTGTTCATTGACTAGCGTACCAAGAAGTATGTCCGCTAAAAAACAGCCTAACACAGGTTACAAAAAGTCATCTCTGAAGGTGATATGTAGTTGACACTACTGTGTGTTTGAGACCTTTGTGGGACTGCAGCTCTGTACATTATATAATGGCATTTGTGTTAGTGTGAGTTTGTGTGAAAAGGTGTTTCTGTGAAGCCTAACAGCAGAATGGAAACAGCAAACAGGAGGAGCGGACGTGTTCTTGTTAGAGACCTCCTGAAGGTCACGAATGGCAAATAACCTAACCCCAACCCTAACCCTTCTTTCTTAGTAAACCTTCTAAGCTTCTCACAGTTCTTTGGGCTCATTATTAACATTTCCCACGTGCCAGGTTTTGGAAATCTGCTGTTTCTTTGCAAAATGTTTGTGACTTTTCAGTCTGAAATACCGAGTGGTTCACACAAATTGCATGAACCACTCGGCATAATTGATCTGCTTTGGATTGCTTTGTAATGAAGTGCTCTGGTTTGTTTGACTGACTGCCTTGTAATCTAATTAGCATCCTTTCATTTTGTGAATTGAAACATGCTTTAACACCAAGTCACTAATCCAGTCAACGGATGCTGTGTAGAAACATGGCGCGCACATCTTCGGGATGCGGTGCTTGTTTGTTTTCAGTTTCAGAAATAAATCGAGGCTCAGCTGTTCACACTTTGCTCAGGATAAAAATATGCAGTCTTCTTGTGTCCTCCTTACAGCTTTCACATTATAATCACAATATAATTCAGATTCTCTGTAATCAGTTGTTCTTATCGCTGAAGTGACAGCGTACCATCCATTTCTTTTTCTCGTCATCTCTCCAGCTTTTGTCTTTTAAAAGTAACTAATGATCCTCCTAACTCTGAAACAACACTTTGAACAGTTTCTAGATTAAAGATATGCATCTGTGGCACCAAGGCTTTGGGCTAGTCACCTATTACAGTTACATTCAGATGACTCTGTGGACGTTAAACTTGGTTTTCAGTTGATACTTTTACTGATTTTAATTTATTATGCATCTTTTTTATGGCTTTTAATTTTCTTATTTATTTTACTTTATTTGTGTCCAGCACTTTGTGACCACTCGTCTATTCAATTCAATTCAATTCAATTTTATTTATATAGCTCCAAATCACAACAAAAGTCACCTCAAGGCGCTTCATAGATACAGAGAAAAACCCAACAATCATATGACCCCCTATGAGCAGCACTTTGGTGACAGTGGGAAGGAAAAACTCCCTTTTAACAGGAAGAAACCTCCAACAGAACCAGGCTCAGGGAGGGGCGGGGCCATCTGCTGTGATTGGTTGGGGTGAGAGAAGGAAGACAGGATAAAGACATGCTGTGGAAGAGAGACAGAGATTAATAACAGATATGATTCAATGCAGAGCGGTCTGTTAATACATAGTGAGTGAGAAAGGTGACTGGAAAGGAAAAACTCAATGCATCATGGGAATCCCCGGCAGCCTACATCTATTGCAGCATAACTAAGGGAGGATTCAGGGTCACCTGGTCCAGCCCTAACTATATGCTTTAGCAAAAAGGAAAGTTTGAAGCCTAATCTTAAAAGTAGAGATAGTGTCTGTCTCCTGAATCCAAACTGGAAGCTGGTTCCACAGAAGAGGGGCCTGAAAACTGAAGGCTCTGCCTCCCATTCTACTTTTAAATACTCTAGGAACAACAAGTAGGCCTGCAGAGCGGGAGCGAAGTGCTCTAATAGGGTGATATGGTACTACAAGGTCATTAAGATAAGATGGGGCCTGATTATTTAAGACCTTGTATGTGAGGAGCAGGATTTTGAATTCTGGATTTAACAGGAAGCCAAAACAGGAGAAATCTGCTCTCTCTTTCTAGTCCCTGTCAGGACTCTTGCTGCAGCATTTTGGATTAACTGAAGGCTTTTCAGGGAGTTTTTTGGACTTCCTGATAATAATGAATTGCAGTCGTCCAGCCTGGAAGTAATAAATGCATGAACTAGTTTTTCAGCGTCATATGGAAGGTGCTTCATGAACACTTTTATAACCTTTGTAAATGTTAGTTACTGTCTGTGTCCTTCGCCCCGATGGTGAGATTGATCTTAATTTGAAGAAGGGAATAAATAAGAAAGGAAAAAATGAGGGATTAAACCTTCCGAGGTGCACATTAGCTGGAACCAGAGCAGTATCCAGGTGTTAAAGAGCCTAACAATCACAAAGTGACTCTAACATAACTGTAGCTCTTCCTTCTGTCGCCCTTAGCTGTGTGTTACAGTAGATAGTGTGAGAGCTCGAGTGACTGAGAGAACGATTCTCTGGATTCTGCTGTTCACGATTATTTGATTTATACGTGCACATTAAAAAATAAAGGCCCTCTTCCCGGGATATTCCATTACATAAGCGAATCCTCCCCTTCCTCACGTGTTACCAAGTGGCTGCTCCATGTGGTAACTTTGTATTTCAGACCGACGTTATTCCTCTAATGTGTAGCAGCGAGAAGTTTGCTGTTATCCAGTAAACCAAAATTTAATCAACGTTTCTGAGCCACTAAAATAGATCAGACATTGAACCATGTGACACATTGCTGTTGCTACAGTGCTGATTTGAGGCTCACGTCCCATAGAAGGAGCAGGGAAAGAACAGGAACACCTGGAATTAGCTCAGATATTTACAGATCTACAGTGGTGGGTGTCAGATTGTCTCATTATGCAACACAAATTCACGTTGAAAGTAGGCCATAGCACCACAAATCCAATGCAGTCAGCAACATTGAGCCACTTACATGAGCTCCTGGTGGATGTAAAGGACACTTCAGGGAAATTGGTGAGAACAATGGCTCGCTGATGTTTTTGGACCTCATGGTATTTTCCTGCAGTTGTTGTGTCAGATTCTGAGTTTTGTGTGTCTGTGTGCAGCTATCTAGACAGCCTAGATCGAATCGGTGCGGCGGACTACCAGCCCACAGAGCAGGACATCCTGAGGACCCGAGTGAAGACCACAGGCATCGTCGAGACACACTTTACCTTCAAAAACCTTCATTTCAGGTCAGTATCCAAAGCGTTTGCCGCCCCGATGTGTGCGCTCTTACTGCTCCTCTATCCAAGCATACAGTAGGAACTCCAGCCTGTAATTAATGAGATTAAATGCTTTAAACAAGTGTCTATATTTATGATTCCCTTCCTTTTAAATGAGCTCTGATTCAATTAGAACAAGGAGCCGTGGGAACGATGACAGAGAGGAGAGGCATTATGGGAAAGAGAAGGGGCGAGTCCTGTTCTGGCGTCTAATCTAATCACTCATTTCCCGCCCTACTTCTGTGGATGTGTGCAGGTATAAGCACACATTCATGTCCTAACTGAAGACGTGGAGCATAGACAATTATTTTTCTGGATGGATGCACGTCACGTTTGGCAGCTAATGCTTCTTCTGCTCGGGTTCGTTCTGCTGAGCGATGCTTCCCTTTGTCACTCTCACTGCTGTGTAGGAGTTGTGCTGGGTGTGCTTTGTTGAAGAAGCCTAAATATTGTCAGCTCAGTTGCTATTACTAGCAGTCAGGCAGTGTGTGGGAGGCTACAGTGTTCCTCTCCTGGGTGTAGCCCATGAACCTACCTACCATTATACCGTCACAGCCTTGGCTGACTTCATCTCACTGTGGATTAAGTCCTTTAGGGTGGTTGTTATGTTCTTTTCTAAAATTGCACATCTGAATCTGGTCGTTTGCAACATCAGCTGACTCACTTTCAGTGCAGCACACTCCTGTTTTTTGGTTAGTGTGTGTTTTTGTTAGGGATGGGTATCGTTTAGGTTTTATCTGATACCGGTGCCAAACCGGTACTTTTGAAACGGTGCCGGAGCTTAAACGGCCCAAAAACCTCTCATGTTCAGCTGTTTTTTTTTGTAAAAAGATAACAATGTTAGCCTTTTCTGCAGCTATGGGGCATATATGGTATCACTCTTGGCTGGAAGCAGCTTAAACAATGGAAAAAACACAAACTTTGTCCAAAAACCTCTCATGTTTAACTATTTTCCACTTTTTCTTTGGTCATTTTAGCCTTTTTGTCCAGGGTGAAGGGAGTATCTGCCATCAAACAAGAAGACAGCCGCATGTAGCTATGATGGTGTTTGCTAGTTCACCTTACATGCATTAATGTAATAACGTGGTTAGCCTACTCAACGTAAATTACACACGAACAACATTAAGCTACTCACGCAGAGAAGAACGGCTGCTGCTGCATCATCATCCTCATCATTTCTGCTACACTGGCAGGGCTAGGGGCCAGGACTCTCCTCTTCGGGTTTTTGGGGGATGTTGCTAACTCCGGGTCGATAACAGGCACCACACCCGCAGTAGATGTGCTCGGTGTGAGGTCTCGCAGCAAGCTATCAAATATGGCGCATTTCTCGGCTTTAACAAAACGCTATGCGTCGCCAGGTGTTTCATCAGATTTGAGGTGTTACCTCCTTTGACAGTATCACAGTATCAGCTTAAAGCACTTGTTGCAGCTGCTGAGTTTGCATCTTTTGCTGTGAAGTACAGCCAGACTTTGACCGCTTCGCCTTGGGCATTTTTAATCTGTAGCTCTGCTCTAAAAGAACGTACGTACCTGGACCCGCCTACTATCCTCGGAAACGTAAAATGATTGGCTAGAATCTAAAGTGTATCACAGCTCAGGAAAAAAAAGCACCGAAATGTGCGCTGCTTTTCAGTCTGGTTACTACCGTTTATGTCAGAACCCGTACCCATCCCTAGTTTTTGTATACATGTGACAGATGTTGAGCTCTAGTGCCGTCCTCAGGAAATCAAACCTGACGTCAGAAATTGCCACGTGTCTGTGGAAAACTGTCGCTGCAGAGGAGAGACGGGAGAAACAAATCCAGATACTCTGAAGCTGCATTTCACTCACTGTGATAAAACCCTGATAGGCGTCAGGCTAACACCCTGATCTGTACGCAGTCAGCAGGTACGTGTGCATATGCAGAGACGCTGTCCTCGCTCATGCAGAGGACGTCCTAACAGCAACCTTCTGACCGCAAATATAAGAACTCCTTTGTTTGAAGAGCGTGAATAAGTGAAAGTCACATGTCAGATCATCATCAGTGATATCCAAAAATAACAGAATAAGGAAATGATGTCAGCATCTGTGTTTCTTTGAACCACAAACTGTTTCAAGAATCAGATTCCGAGGAGAAAAGAAGGAAATCCAAGAAGATCTTTGTGACGGCACTCGGCACGCTGTCATCCTCAGAGCACCTTCAGGTCCAGCAGTGAGGCCAGAGTCCTTCTGTGTGGACGTGAACCTGTTGTTAGGACCGTGTTATACCCACGGACTCAAAGCTGCTTTACTCCCCGGATCTGCGTCAGAAGTCGTTGTCAAATTGAATCATGCTTCGAAATGAGCTTCAAATTGAATCACCTTCTAATTTGACTCGACTGAATTTAATTTATTATTTCTATTCTGTACAAATGTAATAATTGACGATTTAAATGATGTTTGTGTTAAAAACCTGATCTTGTTTCCCGTGTTTGTCTCTCGTGTCCATCAGGCTGTTTGATGTGGGAGGTCAAAGGTCAGAGAGGAAGAAGTGGATTCATTGTTTTGAGGATGTCACAGCCATTATTTTCTGCGTGGCGCTCAGCGGATATGACCAGGTGCTGCACGAGGACGAGACCACGGTAAGGACACGTGACTCTGTCACTGCCAAATAACCTGTTTACAGCATCAGAGCTGTTTTCCAGTGAATCCGTTCGATTTAGGGAAACAAAGGTCACGGCACACACGACAAGCAGCCAGTATAAAGATAGATGTTTGTCACATGTAAGCGGACATAAAGCTTGTGACAGAGAAATGTCTGCAGAAATCAAGCCGTCTGAAAGGGTTATATATAAATACCTAATGCGTTCCCATTAGGAGCCACAGCCTGACTCTGTGGTAAACCACACGTCGTGCTGCACAATGAACTTCTGTGGAATTATCCTCTGGGCTTTTACTCACTTCCTGCTGCAGAAGGAGGACGCTGAAGTCCCCGCGGAAAATAGTTTTCAGACTTTTTTGTTTAACAAAAGTCGTAACTGAATGCAAAGTTATTTTTCTCCATGCAAATGATTCTTCCCTGCAACGTACAATAAACAAATTTCTAGCTTGGACACACGAATGTTCCACATGCACGGCGGCTGTAGAGTCCGGGACAGGTGACGTCACTGCAGAGAAGAAAGAAGTGGTGACATTAACCGCAGAGGATCCCTAACGATTACATCGCGTAACCTAAAACAAATAAGCTGATTTGAATGCACAGCACTCGCTGCTATTTATAAGCATAAAGTGAATCCTGGGAGAATTCCAGGAAGATGTGTTCAGGTGCTCATCTATTTATGCAGCTGGCATCAAGCTTCCCTCTGAGCTGGGAGCACCAGAAGACTGGAGAGGAAATATCCATCACAAAATGTGCTCACAAATAGCTTCGTCCTGTTTTTGCCGCTTGCATTTAAAATCTGTTGTTTCTGTGCCTCCATATAAATAGCGGTGCAGCTGTAAACAGGCGGAGCTTTGAGCGGTTTCACAGTCGTGCATTTGTCTTTACAAACCTGTATGGAAGAAGCAGAATCCCACTGAAAGAAACAGCCTGGACCTTTTTCAGCGACGAGATAGTGATTCTGACCGTGAACGGCTGCCTCTGTTACCTCTGCACCAGTGCCTCAGGAGTTTCAATCAAAAGTGTCGCACTTAATGATCGCTTGACAGAAACTTACAGTATTGCTAATGTCATGAACGTGAGACGTGATGTGACAGCTGGAAATCCCAAGACTCAACAGGACAGATCCATCCAGCAGTGAACACGCTCTTATGTTCAGACACCAGCTGGTAGAGGTGGGAATCACCATACCTCCCACGATACGATATTATCACAATACTTAACGCACGATACGATATTATTGCAATTTTTTAAAATATTTTGCGATATTCAGATTCTGTACATAAAGGTAAACTTTATCAATATTCATTTTCTCTAATATCAAAGTCTCACACTCAGTCTTTCTCTCATTTCAGTTTGATTGTTGACAAACTGAACGGTTTGTATTACAGTCTAGTCCAACTTAACTGAATCAACCATCTGGTACAATTATAGCTATTCTGAACTATGCAGTTTATGAAAACTATGCAGCCCCTTCAGCAACTGAAGAATTTGAAAGTAAATTAAAACAAAATATAATTTTACATTAAATAAAAAAGTTTTAAACTTAATTAAAATAAAACATGTCTTAAATTAAAATAAGTAAACTGTCATGTTTATTAAACACATTTGGACAGTGAAGGAATGTCAGGATTCTTGCTCAGAAAAAGGATCAACATGCTCTGAAGTCAGAGCACAAAAACCTTTTTGTAACAAAGTATCGATTTCTGCTGTCCCTGTATCCATACATTATTAGCAAACAAAATATTACGATGCTACACAGTATCCATTTTTCCCCCCACCCCTACTAGCTGGAGTGTTTTTGTTTTTGTAATCTGACTGATTCACACTAATATTATTGAACCAAACAGTTTTCAACGAGCTGCTGCATCCTCAGTTTTACTAGCAGATGCGTCCGTATGCGCACAGTGAGGATGCTACACGACCCGGCAGTAATGGGAGTGATACATACTGCACATCCTTCTGGGCAGTTCATCAAAGTCGCTGATAGGCTGTGGATTTAATTAGAATGGCGATATTTCCCATTATACTGATCCCTGCTGGACGGGAGATTTTTCTTTTCCCCATCAGACCGAGATCCTGCGTCTGCAGTCCTCACTGCTCTGTCTGCTGACGAAGGCTGTTTCATGCCTGCATTTAACTGTGTTTAATGACGTTTAAAATAGTTTTCCCAAGAACTCCCCGAATACTAGAGATCGCCAAAGTCACATGACTCAGTCTTTTAATGTCACTATACACATGCAGTGAGATCCACAACATCTGCAGATGTGTGGGGAAAAAGGAGGGTGAGGTGCACAGTTAGTGTGCACATATACAAATAAAAGTGTATTTACAGTGTGTTATTGCACAGTATTGACAGTAGTTTATGTACAGGGGGACGTCCTTGGATTGGGGGGTGGAGCTGTGTCGTCACATGTGAGCTCAGGGTGGTTATGAAGAAACTGTTACATTATATCAATGTGTTGTTATTATTATTATTATATATTAATAAATAATGGTGGCAAAAAACAAAATAGGTTCATTCACATTTCACTGTTATGAACTCCTTGACATTATACATCCCATAATCCCCCACACACGACATTTATAACACGTTTAAACATGAGGTGAGTTACAGCTTCAAAGATAAAGCTGAGTGAATGTTTCTTAAAGCCTTTCAACACTTGCAGATGTGCTGCCATTGTAGCCGAGATTTATTCGTGGCTGTTTCAGAGGACGGAGACGAGCTGAAAGAGCCGCTCGCCGCCTTTCTGACCTTTTAAAAAGCATCAGTGTGTTAGAGACATCGACACGGGTCACGCTCCACTCAGTACTGTTGCTTCGTTGTTGTATTGCGTCTACTCCAGCAGCTCTTGTGTTTTTTCTGTCACCTCCTCATTTCTGTTGGAACGCTCTAACGAACACAGGCGTACCCCCCCACCCTTTGACGAGACGACTGCTGTATGTAGATACTGTCTTCCTGCCTAAACACTTTCCTTTTAGCACTTGGGATGCATGTGTGTGTGGGATAGAAGAGGGGGGGTTAAAAAGGAAGTGGGACCCCTTGCATTTTCTGTTCCTGCTCTAAGCTCCGCCCTGCAGCATCTCTGGCTACTTCCACTCCTCCTGTCACTGTTGCCATCGACTGTCTTCTCTAACCAATCAGCAGTCAGATCTTCTACAGAAGCTCCACCCACAGACAGGTATGAAACCACCCCGATAGGTGTACACACACTCTGAGAGTTGAAAGCAGCGCCTCTTTGTGTCTGTGAACCGCTCAATCCAAAAATGTTGCCTGGCTTTCTCCTCTCTCGTTCTTCCTGGTAACTTTTTAAAGCTCGTCTTAATTTCCTAATTTTCTATCGATCTGTTTTCCTCTAATCCAATCAGCTGCTTCTGCTCGCCCGTCCTGAGCAGGAAAGAAATCAAACTGGAGAGAAACTGCTTTCAACTCTTTCTCTGAATCAATGTCACTGTAGCATGAACAGGTTTGTTACTGATGAACAAATAATCCAGGCCTCAGTTTTGTTTCATCTTCTACTTATTTTAGTCGCCGACCCAACGGTGGATACTAATTATTCATTTATGAAGCACATGCATTGTTCCTGTTGGGCCGAGAAGATAAATATAGTCAGAAAACACTTGCAAAGCTTTTAGTTTCAAAGTGCAGTAACTTGAGCCTCCTCTTCCTCCTCCTCCTCTCTGCCTTTACACTTCATTACCTCCACAAACTGTCACTGCAGCTTTTTCCTCACATACACGCTGCCAGCCGTGCAGTCGCCTCCTCCCCCTTCAAGCCTCACTCTGCAGCCCCAGAGTGAGGCTTGTGCTTAGCTACTCAGTGTAATAGAAGCTAACTGGCTAAAAGAGCTTTGCTATTTAGATCACTGATAATGTTGATTACTGATACGCTGATGCAAATACACAAACCCAGATACACGTGTCACTTTGCAAGAGGAACTTCCAGGACTTCTGTTCTTAGATTCAATTTAATTCCTCTTTGTGTTAAGATTGTGTGCATGTGATGTGGGTATTCTTAATTTGGCTTTGTGTATGCATGTAGGTGAATACTATATGTTTCCGTTGTGTGCTTTTACATTGTGTTAGAGGTTTAACAGAGGTTAACTCGTGCTAACGTCTCCCCCACAGAACCGCATGCACGAGTCTCTCAAGCTGTTCGATTCCATCTGTAACAACAAGTGGTTTCAGGAAACCTCCATCATCCTCTTCCTGAACAAGAAGGACCTCTTTGAAAGCAAGATCAGCAAGTCACCGCTGTCCATCTGCTTCCCTGAGTACACTGGTACATACAAGCCTGCACCGGGACATCTCATGAAGTGTAGTTGTGTTAAGAACGAAAACTAGAAGCTCTCGAGAGTCCGAACCTGCTCCGAGTTTTACTTTTAAGAGAATCTTTTCTATGGATTCATTTTATTTTTGTTTAAAAAGTTTGCAGTGCAGTAAAGGAAAGGCAGCTGTGAAGGGGAGGTCAGAGGTCAAAGGTGACGCAAACTATAACGTGATATTTAGAAAATCCATATACCCTAAATGTTACGATACGAACAAAAGTTCAAAGATGAGAGACACATTTTATGGAAATTTGACCTTGAAGAAAAGGTCAGAGGTTACATCATCGCTTACACAGCAGGAAACAATGTTTTAAATAGCTAAAGCATCACTTTGACCTTCGGATCTCGACTTTAAAGGAGGTCAGATATCAAATATGTGGCGATATTTGAACTCTTTATATGATGCTTTCTATATAGTGACAGTACACACTTGTAAGAGTGGAGCCTCAGTCATGATCTGCCCTCCTGCTTAGGCCACAGGTCACACTGACAGGTACAGTCAATGCTACAAATGCAGGACGTATTCAGAGAACTACATCAGCAGCTACAGCAGAGTTCCTGCAGGCTTTAAGAAGCTTTAGTTCCCAGCTACATGTTGCTTGGTGGCTCTTTACAGCATTCATCAACACTGGAATGAAAAATGGAAAAATATGTTTACTGTTCAACTTTATTTACACGGCGATAAATCACAGCAACAGTCGTCTTAAGACGCTTTAAATTGTAAGGTCGACCTACAATAATACATACAGAGAAAAACCCGACCCGGAGTGGAGTGCCCTCTCCGGGTCGGGGATGAGTTCCTGCCCCAAGTGGGGGAGTTCAAGTATCTCGGGGTCTTGTTCGCGAGTGATGGGAGAAGGGAGCCGGAGATCGACAGACGGATTGGGGCTGCAGCTGCAGTAATGCGGACGCTGCACCGGTCCGTCGTGGTGAAGAGGGAGCTGAGTGTAAAAGCGAAGCTCTCAATTTACCGGTCGATCTACGTCCCTACCCTCACCTATGGCCACGAGCTGTGGGTAGTGACCGAAAGGACGAGATCGCGGATACAAGCGGCAGAAATGAGCTTCCTCCGAAGGGTGGCTGGCCTCTCCCTTAGAGATAGGGTGAGAAGTTCAGCCATCCGGGAGGGGCTCAGAGTAGAGCCGCTGCTGCTCCACATCGAAAGGAGCCAGCTGAGGTGGTTCGGGCATCTGACAAGGATGCCTCCTGGGCGCCTCCTGGGTGAGGTGTTCCGGGAGGAGGCCCCGGGGCAGATCCAGGACACGCTGGAGAGATTATATCTCTCGGCTGGCCTGGGAACGCCTTGGTGTTCCCCCGGATAAGCTGGAGGAGGTGGCTGGGGAGAGGGAGGTCTGGGCCTCTCTGCTTAGGCTGCTGCCCCCACGACCCGGCCTCGGATAAAGTGGATGAAGATGGATGGATGGAGAAAAACCCAACAATCATATGACCCCCTATGAGCAGCACTTTGGCGACAGTGGGAAGGAAAAACTCCCTTTTAACAGGAAGAAACCTCCAGCAGAACCAGGCTCAGGGAGGGGCGGGGCCATCTGCTGTGATTGGTTGGTGAGAGAAGGAAGACAGGATAAAGACATGCTGTGGTAGAGAGACAGAGGTTAATAACAGATATGATTCAGTGCAGAGGTCTGTCCCAGTCTGGCTTCAGTATTTCTGCCTCCAGGGTTTGATGGTTGTGTCGAATCAGGACCAGGGGAAATTTCTTTTTTTAAACTGGGGGTGAATCACTTTCACATTCAAACTGTCAGCACCAGATGCTGCTACTAAGTATCGCACACACACCCGTGTTTGTAATCAGGCGAAGCAGCAATCGAGCAGAAACGTTGGCAAACTTCTTCAGCTGCTCCAGCTGTTTATTGAAACGAGCCTGAGACCTGTGGGCAGCTGCTAGCATTAGCTACTCCGACTAAACAAAGTGACTTCCCTTTCATAACTGGTGTAAAAGTCTGTTCTTTGGTCACCACAGTCCAGCTGCAGCTATATTAGAGCTGGTGATGTGGTTGATGATTTAAGACAAGCTGTCATTCGCTGAAGTTACTCTTTCATTAAAAACATGTCGAGATTTCACGCAGAGCAAAAGTACAGTGACATGAATCAAACCTGGCCATATATGTAGCTTCAGTTTTGAAGTCACAATTGTGCTGATTTCTAAGAAAGTATGAAAGTCGAACATAACGTTGAATCCAGAGAAAGAGACTCACGGGGAATAAAAGCTGGGGTGTTAGTGGGAGCACGAGAGGAGCTCCAGTGAGAGAGGAAACAAGAGACAAGACAACATGTGAGGCAGGGAGGGGGGCAATGGCAGAGACGGAGAGAGCAAGAGTGTGAGAAACTTATAACAACACAGGCAAAGCAAGATGGTGGGAACGCGAGAGGGCGAGCCAGCGGGACTGTGAGAAAGCGAGAATTAGAATTCCAGTCTTGTTCTCGGCCCTCTCCTCCTCTCTTCACCCCTCTGCAGACTTTGTGCCTGTTCTGATGAAGTTGCCACCGAAGCAGACAGACGAACCACAGTGCTGCTAATGGCTGAGAGCCAGAGAGATGTTAGCGACACTTGGAACAACATTTGCTCCAATCAGTGAGATCTGACTCATTGTAAAAGCACTGTACCAATTTAAGCTGCATTACCTGCCTAATGCTTGTGTAAAGGCGGAACAGTTGATAATGCTGTTGAGCTAAAAGGCTGCACAGTGGATTTGCCAGTGCTGGTAAATTCATCAATGCACGTTATTTTTAGCTTTTTGTAGCTTCACATTCTGAGTCTGTAACACATTAACCCTTTAAAGCCGGTCGGAGCGGCACGCTCTGTTTTGTGTAACTACTTTTAAATCCCGGTAGCTCTGCAACCACGTAAGCTAGCGCAATAATTTTTTTGCATATGAAACCGGAGGAGTTGTACTTACATCTTATGCCATCAGTTTGTCCTCGGTCACAGTTTCCTTCCACATATAACTTTGTAAAAACTGCATAAAAAGCACTTGCAGCAACAAAAACATAATATTCCAGAAACACGCTTTGCCGATCCGATCAGCTGTTCATAACACTTCCTACATTGGAAAAGACGTCAGCGCGAACTATCGCATGTCCGCCATGACCTGCCCGAAACCGGAAGTGACGTCATTTTCGCGAAAATGTAGTTTTTTACCATCAGGGCCTCATGAGCCTATACTGGTGTTTTTAAAAGTTATGTTTGACTTTATGACTTTCTGTGTGGTTTCTGGGATGCTTAGGACTCATATTGCACTGCTGGAAATAGTTTATTTTGATGCATATGCTGCTTTTTTGCAAATTTGCATTATAATATTTATTTTCGTTTTTCCTGCAGTGTATAAAAATTGGTGTATTTCAAAAATAAAACTATGAAGACACTCAAAATAAATTTCCTGTGGTGGGAAACTATTTTGTGCAACTTTTTTGTATTTACAGTTTTGAGGGATAAGCCTCTTAAATTTCTCTAACTAGAAATATATGTTAAAAAAACAAAAACGATTTTCAATTTTTTTGTAGTTTATTGCACTTTTTTGCAATGTATGTATTTACTATGCACTTAATGCAGACATATTATTAAAATCTGGGCTATAATGGTTGTATTGATGTATAGCAACTTGAAATGCTCCCAAAAATGGCTCCACAGCATGTAAACATATAATATAAGCTCTGGCGGACTTGGTTCTATGGTCTTAAAGGGTTAATAATGTTCAGGAAGTTGCAGCCTGCACCAGCAATAACAGGACATATTAGCTTCCATCACGTTTTTATCTGTCTGAAATCACCTCGTCTGAGAACGCGGCCCGTGCATCATTTTTATTGAAGCTTCGCCTCAGCTGAATGTGTGCTGACAGTCAAAGGTGATGTTTTCAGAAAGCATGGAGGGGAGCACACGGATACAAAGGTTCAGATCAAAACCAATCACAGCAGATGGCTCCGCCCCTCCCTGAGCCTGGTTCTGTCGGAGGTTTCTTCCTGTTAAAAGGGAGTTTTTTCTTCCCACTGTCGCCAAAGTGCTGCTCATAGGGGGTCATATGATTGTTGGGTTTTTCTCTGTATGTATTATTGTAGGTCGACCTTACAGTATGAAGCACCTTGAGGGGACTGTTGCTGTGATTTGGCGCTGTATAAATAAAAGTGAATTGAACTGGGGGGGTTTTCTAACTCTGTGTGTGTGCGTGTGTGTGTCCTCAGGTCTGAATACGTACACAGAGGGACTGGGATACATCAAGTCTCAATATGAGAGCAAGAACAAGTCACCCAAGAAAGAAGTGTACTCCCACGTGACCTGTGCTACGGACACCAACAACATCCAGTTCGTCTTTGACGCCGTCACTGACGTCATCATAGCCAATAACCTCCGAGGGTGTGGCCTGTACTGATGATGCTGTTACACTTTGGCCAATGGATGCTGGGTGTTTGACTTGTATGTGAGAGCTGGTCAACTGTGGGACCTGAGCTGTGTTCATGATGTCATAGTTCTCATTTCTCATACTGGCCCAGTTTGAATTAACTGGTTGGTTGTTGGTGGTTGGTTGGCTGAGACGTCTTATCTTTATTCTAATTAAGAACCGTTATTTTAAGCTTCTAAAATCTGTTCTCGCTGCAGATATTTTGCACAATACCGAAGCTGAGAAGCAGAACGAGAGACCAGCTGAGCCGAACACAGTCTGGTGTACTGAATCACTTTTTTCCCATTTGTGTTCATATTTTTGTATCATAAATTTGTGCCTTATTTACCAAAAGTCGACGCAAACGTGCGTATGATTAGTCTTAGTGGGGGTCAAGTTTAGCTAATTCAAAGCTTTAATCAAAACTGACTTTGTTGCAGGCATTTCAAGTACTGAGTGTAAACTTCAGAGCTGTTAAATCGAGGAAAATAATTGTATGATATTTTCAGAGTAGTAGAGTTTTGGGGGTTAAATTCCCAGCAGTATTTGTGCCCACTAAGAAGCTGAGGGGGAGTTACAGCAACTGATAAAAATAATAATCGATAATGAACTTGGAATATTTAAATGGGATTGCCACTTTTACGTAAAGTTGCCATAGTAAAAACAGAGTGCACCCTGGTCACTAGTGGGTGGTCCACAGGGACACCTGAGACACCTGCTGACGTCATTCTAAAGAGTCGAGCTGTGAGAACATATCACAAATCTTACCGCTGTGCTTTTAACCTGCGATGAAACTGTGTAGATTTCAGTAAACCTCCTGATTCCTCTTTTGATTGGATCTGATTTCATGGTGTAAACGAGCGCATAAAGAGGACGTTGTTGCTCGAGCCACGCCGCTGACATCGTTAATCTCTGCAGACGTCACTCCTGGCTGCAGGCTCATCTCGCTTCTTGCGCGGGACTCCTTAAAATCAATTGAAACAAAGAGTCGCAGAAGCTCTTGCCGACTCCCGCGGACAGTTTCCGCCTAGATAGCGCTTCAGCACAAGTACTGCCATTTTTGGGAGCATTTCAAGTTGCTATACATCAATACAACCATTATAGCCCAGATTTTAATAATATGTCTGCATTAAGTGCATAGTAATTACATAAATTGCTAAAAAGTGCAATAAACTACAAAAAAATTGAAAATCGTTTTTGTTTTTTTAACATATATTTCTAGTTAGAGAAATTTAAGAGGCTTATCCCTCAAAACTGTAAATACAAAAAAGTTGCACAAAATAGTTTCCCACCACAGGTAATTTATTTTGAGTGTCTTCATAGTTTTATTTTTGAAATACACCAATTTTTATACACTGCAGGAAAAACGAAAATAAATATTATAATGCAAATTTGCAAAAAAGCAGCATATGCATCAAAATAAACTATTTCCAGCAGTGCAATATGAGTCCTAAGCATCCCAGAAACCACACAGAAAGTCAGAAAGTCAAACATAACTTTTAAAAACACCAGTATAGGCCTGACACAGTGGATGCGGTGCACCATGCAATATCCCTGCTGTCCTCCAGTCCACCTTAATAAACCAGAGGTGAGCTTTGAAAGATTACAGACTGATGTGTTCGTCCTCTGGGACACGAACGTGACTACGGTTGTGTCCACGCTGTTCTCCTCGTATCTCGACGTCTGTTTGGAAGTGATCATAAAATGAACAGAGTGGCGGGCGCCGTTCTGACCCAGCTCAGAGAGATCAGTGCTGGAGCTACGTCATTGGTTCCTCCGCGTCGCCACAGTTAACCTCGTCACATAGAAAGTGTTTGTCTGTGATGGCGCCGACGAAGCTGAGCATCTTTATTTAAGAGAAGGGCATTCGCACGCACAAACAACCAGATGTGTTTCCTCTGCTCAGAGCCGCCGTTTGTGGAGCACAGGTAGATGTCGTCATCATCGGCCCGCCCGACCACATCTGTGCCAAATTTAGAAACAGAGCGCTCCCCGAGGCCGTCGTTCAGCCTGCATGCTGTGTGCTGATGTGTGTTTTGTGTGTTCATGTTTTCAGATTGTATATAGTTACCTACATGTGTCTGTTGATGGTACAGAAAAGGTCACGGCGTGTGTGTGTTGTGTAAGAGGCGACATCAGCCCATGGGTGCTGCGGTGGAGTCAGCATCTGTGGATTAATTACCCAGAGGGCACCTATCTACCCTTTCAGCACAGACAGGCCTCAGACACACAAACACACTCACGGGGCTTCAAAAT
>NC_142110.1:992500-1017500 GCF_056152115.1 Neolamprologus brichardi | reverse complement strand
CGCTGATTAACGACTCCTCGGTACATCGGCCCTGCTTCTAGAGGAGGACTATCATTGCATCTGATATACAGCTAATGTGCTTCAAATTAGGTCAAATGAATAGGATACAGATGTGATCATCTGTGTGTAGGAAACCAGACCAGTTAGCATTTAGCACTGCTAGTCCACCTCTGTTACAGGAATAGTATTTCTACTTGCTAATTTGGACTTTCATGTGGTGATGACAGCTCTGCTACCTGCTAAGTTCATACGAAGCTAAAGATATCACATCATCTAAACCGACTCTGTCGACAGGTGTCGGCTTCGCTTCGGCTGCTGAGCTGACATTAGCTAACAGAAATGTCTCACTGCTCGACAGGATAAGCAGCTACTTTCCTCTGAAGTCTGAGCTCATTAAAACAGTTAGCTGTAAATAGTTGTGTGAGATTTCCTGTGAAGTGTGACGTTCAGTGCAGCACAAAGGAAGCTGTGGAGTCAGCTATCACTGGAGGTGGATGCTGTGTAGCAGATTTCAAAGCTAGCTGTCCATGTGAATCAGTTATTTATTTTACAGTAATATATCCAAGTTTCTTACTAAGCTGAAACTAGCAACAGACTGAAAATACTTTGACCTGCAGATATTCAGAATCAGTGAAGCATAAAGAAAGTGTTTAAAGAGTTTCCCACCGGCTAACTTCCTGTAGCATATATGTATATAGCATACGCATCAGAGTCCAAGCTTTCAAATTCGATACAAACACAGATATTTTGTGTACTTTGTGATGAATGCAGAGATGGTGGTAACACAGTTAAGCTACTAACAACAACCCACCTGAGTGTGTGAACTCAGCCCTATAGGTACTAATGAAGGATTATGCAAAAGCTATTTTATTCATTTCCAGCTCTATCTTATATATATATATATTTTTTTATTTTTTTTTTTTTAAATTCTATTTTATATATATATTTTTTTTGTTCTATTTTATATATATATATATATATATATATATATATATATATATATTTATTTATTTATTTTTTATTTTTTTTAAAATTCTATTTTATATATATATATATTTTTTGTTCTATTTTATATATATATATATATATATATATATATATATATATAAAATAGAACAAAAAAAATATATACTTGTTTGTCTTACATTTACGCAGGTGCAGATACGTAATAAGTCATTTTTGCTCCTCCCTCTATAAGACCAACCTCCCAAAACCTGCTTTCTTGTGACTGGCTGTCCCTCACCGGACTTTCGCCACAGCAGCACCTGAAATCCGTCCGTTCACTTTTTGATCACTGACCCAGTTTCACATGGCGGAGGTTACTCCAGCTGTTGTGCAGCTCGGACAGGCCACCAGTCCACGCAGGGCTGATCTAAACTCGACGCAACTGTAGAAAAAAGTTGGAAACAAAGTATTTATAAGAGAATGCAACATTGTAACAATATATAATCATCATCATCATCCAGATAACTAACCAAAGCTACTTGTTAAGTCCTTTTTTCATGAGACTTCCTGTTTGAAGTTTTTGTCTTAATAATTGTGTCGTAACACATCTGCTTCCCTGCAGGACCCAACACCTACGAGGATGCAGCAGCTTACATCCAAGCACAGTTCGAGAGTAAGAATCGCTCTCCAAATAAGGAAATCTACTGTCACATGACCTGCGCCACAGATACAGGGAACATCCAGGTTGTGTTTGACGCCGTGACCGATATTATCATTGCCAACAACCTCCGAGGGTGTGGCTTGTACTGAGCACGCCTACCGACCCTGTTATTTCCTCCCCCTCTGTCCCTTCCTCTGTCCTCCCACCTCCTCATTCCTCTTCCTTTGACACTGCTGTGGAAATGATGATGGCGATGATGACGATGCTGATTACTTAAAGAAAAAAAGAAAGAAAAATGCAACTAGGTACATATTAATAATGAGGATAATTTAAAAAAATAGGCATACATATATATATATATTATATATATATACCGTTTTTAGTTCTTGTCTGCTCTCTTCTTGCTCCGACTCTTCCTGACGTTCTTGAGCTTGCTGCCAAGCAAACAAATTTGTTTTAGTAGAAAACACGAAACCCTGCAGCCTTGAAAACTTTGTGAACAAAGTCGATGAAAGCCTCCGTTCCCCGTTTCCTTTCTTTTACGTTGTCTTTTGTTGTTAACCCAAACCTGTACGTTTTTTATGACTTTTGTTGATCATATGTATATTTATTGCAAGTATCAGTCTGTACACTGATGTTTATTCACGTTTTGCCTCACCTGACACCCGTGTGTGTGTGTGTGTGTGTGTGTGTGTGTGTATTACTTTGTCCTTCTTTTTTGCTGTAGTCGTGATTATGTAATAACAGTTTTTGCAGAATTATGTGAAAAGTACTAAGAAGCACTAGACGGGTCAGCCAAAACTCTCAAGACCTGCTAAAACTGACGATGCTGATTTTAATGTTAGTGTTTTGTTTACATTAAGTGATTTTTGTTGTTGTTTTTGTTGTCAGTCACTTTTTTGGGGATCGTTTTACTCAAGGTGTGGTTTTCATCGACAGGATGTAAGGCTTCCTGTTTCCAGGCCTAAGCCACTAGCAAACCATCGGCCACGGCCGGGTGTGGGAGCCAATAGGAAATGTGCTAACAGTCCTATCAGTGCCATGTAACAAAGGTACTGCACTGTAGATAGCTGTGCTTATAGAAGCAACTACACAATGTTATGATTAAACCTTTCTCACTGTTATAACCTCTAGATCTGCTAACATTCTCCGTGTAAGAAAACTCACTCATGGTTTGATAATGGTTGATTAATTTATTAATTTATTTATTGATTGATCACCTTTCCTCACACACCTGTCTGTTTTCTCTCTCTCTCGTCATGCCACACCTTTACTTCTCTCATCTTCTTCCATCTCTTTCTTTTTTGGCTTATTTTTGCAAAGTTAAAGGGCGCTCCTTCTTTTTTTGCCAACCCATCTCCCCGTCCTCCTCCTTTTCCCTCTAAAGCCCAGATAGCATGTGATACTCAAGCCTTTGTATAAAGAGATCAGTTAATTCATACAACTTATAGACAAAAAAAAGTAATGCTCAGATAACTTTAAAAAAAGAAAAAAAAAAAGTAAAAGTAAAAAAACAGAAAAATACAGAAACCAACAAACTGAGAAGATTGTTGGTTTCTGGGACACGGCAGAGGCAAATATATATATATCGAAAAAAGTGACAATTTAAGTTTCCAAGGATTGACAACAGAAAGGTTCAGAGTACAGCGACGAGTTAAAGTGAGCTGAAAAAGGACAAAAATGTACTCTGATTACTACGATAATAAAGACCCCAGTGAACATTACCGCAGTATCGCCAACGACCTTCCTAATGATCCTGTTAATATTCCAAAAACTTTTCTCGTGCTTTGTAGCTACAGAGTATCTCTTTCTCTATATCTCCCTTTTTTAAATGTAAAAGATGTTTTGCAAAGCGAGCTGATCCGTGAAGATCTCAGACCGACCCCGCCGTCTTGTTTTAATGCTCTGAACTGTGCCCCGCCCCTTCTCCTTTTACCGTTTTGCCTGTTTCCCTGCATTAGATCCGTGTCCTCACTTTAGCCTGACTCAGAACAATTAAATATAATATTATAACAATATCTATTTTTTATTATTTCAGAAGAAAAAAAACAAACAAACACTTTTTGGGGGAGAGCACGTTTCTCGCTGCGTCCGCTAGTTAGGGACGCCGCATGTTCACACATCGACGCTGTATAAAGTCATGCTCTTTTCTTCTTCTTCTGTCTCTTTTCAGTTTAACCCACTCCTTCCAGGTCTACAATGAAAAGCACAGTTTCTCACATGCACACTTGCTCGCACTCACACACACACACAATAAGTAGATCTGTTATCTCTTCATGTGTTAGCCCTCGTCCATCTCTCTATATTGACTTCTTGATTTCTAGTTTTTAAAAAGAAAACGACCGTGTATAATGACATGAGAAAGCATTTTTTCCTCTCATTTTGTTCCCGTCATATTTTTTATGTTTTGTTCTTTACCCAGTGAATGCTTTTTTCTGTGCAGCTTTCTCTCTCTCTCTCTCTCTCTCTCTCCCTCTACTCTTCTTTAGTGAATGGTTGTTATTTCATGTGGGATGTCCGTGCTGGAAAAACCAATCGAATGTAGTGTTTACATTAAAAAGCCACTGTTTTCATGACTACGAAAAAACAAAAGCCGACCTCTTCTTGTCTCCGAGTCATTCAGTCTCTCCACAGCTGTGCGTTTCTGTTGGATCCATGAATTTTCCCAGGATTGCTGCATTTAGCCGCGGGATTGAGCGAACACTGAGCTGTAGTGCTGACCCTGGGGTCGTCCGCTCTGTAAAACAAGCTGTTTTATCTACTTCCCCTCCATTTGAGCCACCCTCCTTTTGATTGGCTGCTCCTGGTAAAGAGAAGGTTTGAACAGCATTGTGGGAGGAGCTCCCGGATAGTATGAAGCCAGCCCGTTCTCACTCCCGAGGCGTAACATGCCGACGTTTTGTCACGTCCCGGGGCGTTCCTGAGGAACGCAAAAGGAGACCTTCGGCGTTCTTATGGTACGCGGCGGGTTATGGCTGAAATCCAGTGCAATGACGCTCCCGCGGTAATAGACGTTCCAGCCCTAAACCTAACCTTATCCCTAGCCCTAACCATAACCTTATTCGTGACCTTAACCATGACTTTAATGATGTTAAATAGCGTGTTTCTAAGGGATTTGAAGAAAAAGAGCGAACATGTGTAGATTGAGTCCATACGGTTCTCATATTTCCTCATTTTTCCGAGGTCATCATTTAGGAACGTGGTGGGTAGCCGAAAACGTAATATGTTGACGATTTGTCACCTAGCGTAAAATGTTACGCTTTGGGAGTGAGAACGTGTTGATGAAGCTCACAGGAACAACTTCAACATATTCAAACATATTCCACTGTAACAATATAAAACATCTCGAGTCTACATTTTCCATTTTTGAGGAAAACTTCAAATAGATGCAGAAATCTATTGAAATGTGTGCAAAGCCTGTTCAGTAAGAGTTCTCCAGTCTTTGGTTGCTAGCTGCTTCAGTAATGTCCTGTTCCGGCCGATCCGTGATTTATATCGTTAGATTGTTCTGTCCGTCTGTGCTCTCGTGACATTGGCCATGAGTGGAATAAACAAACTGCTGCCAGTCAGATACTTTCCATATGGTATTACATAGTTAATCAGAGTCTGACTGCTTTTAATTATTCCGTTCTTTGTGGCAAACACCTTCTTGACCTCTTCCATACGTTGTCATGAACCGCAGTTCAGTACACAAGCTGGACCCAGAAGCAGAGACAATACGCACAGGAGTACAAAAAATAAATTTTATTTCAACTAAAGGTGCCCCGGAAGGGTCAAAGGAAAACACGCGAGAAACTAGAAAAACCAAGGGACCGGGGAATGAGTTACGCAGGAACGCCGTAATCGGGACTGTGGGAAGCTGAAACAGAAAGAAGAAGAGAGTTACTGGGGAGCAGGGAAATAGCAGTATACGTGGGGGAGAGTATGAGTCTTACAGTCGAAGCGGGGCCGTGGGAGCCAGGGGGAGGGGTGAGGGTCCGCGGGGGAGCTCCAGGAAAGTAGAGGCGATCGGTACCGGAGGCGATCCAAACTCCAGACGGGCATGTGGCTCAAAAACACGCCGAGCTGTTACCTGAGCGCAAAGAAAAAGATTAGCGTTTGTTCAGGTAAATGAGGGTTTTCACAACCGCCTTCCCGTGGGTGTACGTTACCGCTGTGAGACGACTAACGGACTGGCGTGGAGCAGCTGGCTGGGCTGGATCAAATAGTCCACCTGATAATCGCCTGAGATGGGATGCAGGTGTGGAGTTAATAGCCACACCCGTGGGCGTGGGCATCCCATCAGATCCTCAGACACCGGGCCGCGGACCATGACATACGTACAATGATTTCAGGATTTTAATTGGGATTCGGGACCCCATGAAACCTGTTGCCACTGATTTTTCAGTCAATTTCTTTTGTAGTTTGACATTTCTCAGCCACCCCTCCACTGAGACCATTTCTGATGAGGCTTCAGTGAACAGTAGCTGGATTAACTAAAGATGCATCTCTCAGGTCGTTTCTTGATGACGTAACTTTCAGATAATCTTTTGTCCATTTTTCTAGTTTCCTCATTTTTTAAGGACGCGCTGATCTCATGCCAACATATGCCAAGTTTTCAGCTCTTTGGAGATCTCCTGTTCGGTGCACAAACACTATTTTGTGGCTGTCAAACTGTTATTTTTGGCATTTGACTAAAACAATGTGGAGAAAAATCTGTGTTTTTGTGCTAGGCTGCAAGTAACAAAGACAGTTTAAAACTGGTTCTTCACTAAGTCACCTGTGCAGACACAATGCTGGTCCTTTGAGTTAGCTGCATGGCTTGAATGATCCATAGGTCAGCGTTAGATGGCTTCAAAAAGGAAAAACAAACGTTCCTCTGGAAATGGACTGGAGTGGCAATGAGAGAAATAGCAGCTAATGTCCAAAGACAAACTTTGACAGTCCTTCAGAAAGCCTGGAGAACAGTTGCTCGACACAACTTTAAGCCTGGGTCCTTTGAAGCGACATATGAAGAAATGAGCCCTGAAACATTTGACAGTACTCAAATGTACAGGGTGGGCCATTTATATGGATACACCGTAATAACAGGGGAATGGTTGGTGATATTAAAGTCCTGTTTGTGGCACATTAGTATATGTGAGGGGGCAAACTCCTCAAGATGGGTGGTGACCATGGTGGCCATTTAGAAGTCGGCCATCTTGGATACAACTTTTTTCAATAGGAAGAGGGCCATGTGACACATCAAACTTATTGGTAACCGCCGTTTGCAGGTAATGTCACACAGCCGTTTAGTTCACTTATTAATTAAACCATTAAATTATACATTAAAAACTGATTGAACTTTAAGGAGTAGTTTAAAAAGTAATAGGCAAGGAAGCATTATATTACATTCAACAGAAGTGAGAACTGTGATTATTGTTAGTGTCACCTTTATATCACAAATGACCGGGGACTGATGGACAGAATATGTTTTATTTGATGATGTTTTTAATGCTACAGGACTTTCCAAACACCTCGGCTGTAGCTCACATAGCAGTGAGGAAACACTGCCCTGAAGTCAGAGCCATGTTACAAATACTATTTAAAGTGCTTAGACCAAATCTAGGGGTTACATATTTTACCGCTTTGGCTGTATCGGCGATGCTCACTGTGACACATACAGTATGTGATGGGCTGATGAACTCTTAATAGCATTTTAATAAGCTCTCGCTGTTTGTAGCTGGGTTTCCAAGCAGCAGGCAGTCTGATCCTGCTGAAGTCACGCAGGGATTCAAATGATGATCTCAGGCGATTTTTCACTGCTCCAGAAACATGCACAGCCAGTTGTTTCATTTTGGTTCCTGCATCATCTGACAACATTCTTGTTAGCTACAATATAATCAACAAATATTAACAGATGATATAGATGTTATATCAGAGAAAAAGTAGATGTGGTTTAAGCTCCTTTAACCTGTGAATGCTGTTTTTATATAAATAAAATACAGCAAATTTTTATAAATCTTCAAAAACACGTGGATGGGATCATTAAGGTGTGGAAAATGGAAAAGCTGAAGCGATGAGTGCATACACAGATACACACTCAGGCTTCACACGTGATAAGAGACACACAAACATGTTGCTTCCTGTCCTCCCTCAGTTCCACCCCCTTGGGTCAAAGGTCATGAAGTGAGCTGACATATTTCAGGAGGAAAAATACAACGGACAGATTATTTTAACCTCTGCTTGCGTTGCACCACATTCAGTTATTTTCCAAACCAACTCTTGATCTCGCACACGTGCTCTCAACAGAAAATGAGATTCCTTCATTCATCTTCTATTAGCATCGATGAGTGCTCTCCAAAGTGTTTGCATCTTCACAAGAGCCTGATTTCACTTCTGTGTTGACAAGGTAATCATGCATGTACGCCTCTGCGGTGAAAACACACACTTGGAGCTGTATAGTGATAACACCGAGGAGTAATCCTGCATATGCAGCACTCTCACTTTGTGGCCAGTGTGTGTGTTTATGCTCTGCTGCAGGTTCTCCTGACATAAAGCATCATCCTCTCACCGATGACAGAGAATCCGTCACTGCAGACAGACACCGCAGGAAAACTGTGAGCAGCGGGCAAAGAGATGTTTGTTCACACATACTGCAAAGAAGAAGAGAAAGAGAGAGAGAAGCCTTTGGTCCTCACTGCTGTGACAGCATCTGCGAGGAAGAGGCGGGTTCACCGGGTTCACAGAGAGAGGAGGAGAGGGACCAGGCGTGTGGAGAGCGCCGTCAGGTAGCAACAAAGACAGGGCGGCTGAGCAGAGGCGGGGGAGGGAACGATCTCATCCTATCATTTACACTTTAAATGGTTTCATTTCATTCCCACTTCCTGTCGGTGTATGTTGGTTCCTTATTCTGCTTTTGGATCCATTTTACAGAATATTTACAGCATCTGTGAACCTCTTTGAAAAGTAGAATGATGTTACATTCTTACTCATAATGTTACAAAATGTAACATTATGAGTAAGAATGTAACAAAAATATTAGCTATGATTGATACAATGTATACATCAGGTGTCAGAGTCCTTACTGTGGCAGTAGATTCTCTCATGGCTGTAACCATCATATAATAATAACAATGTTGTATAATACAATATATCAATATAAAAGTGAACCTTTTCAAAATATAAAGAGGACTCTGGCTGTCAAGTATGGATCTGTCAACATTGGCCACACCTCTGTGTAGCAGGAAATAAAATGATGCTTTCCAAAACTGTAACAAAATAAGAAAGAGAGAAAAGAAAAGTTGTGTTCTGGTGACTTATTGATCTTATTTTGTCATCTTTCAAACCTTTATTCATGTTATTTTTAGCGATTAACACGTTGGACGAGTGACAGATTCCCAGTTCGGTTACTGGAGGAGGAACGAGTCCCTCTGGGATTGTATCAGAAAGGACGTCTCACATAAAAACATCTTCCACATAAAACACGCAGACATGCCAATGATTGGTGAATAAGGGGGCAGCCAAAAATTGTTTGTATCAGAAAGAGCAAAAACAATTTATTGTACATTTTACTGAGTCAAATTAAAATAAATGAATGTCTTATGAACAAACAAACAACCCTCCCCAAAAGATTCTGTTCATCTAGATGTTTTCAGTGGGAGAAACGTTTCGTCATCATCAGGTGACGTCTTCAGTCTCAGCTGCAGGTTTCAATCTTACAAACAGGACATTTGTATAATGACTGAAACCAGCCCACTGAAGGAACAATGCGCTGTGAGGTCAGTTCCTTAATCTTAATTATGCAAATTCTCATGACCACTGATCAATAACCACTGATCAATAACCATGAGTCCCATTCACAGAGTTGGGGAATGGCTGCAATCACAGCATGTAAGATGGTGACAGATGGACCCTTAGGCCCCTCCTCCATTCAGAGATGGTCTTTCCCTTTTCACGTAAATGGCCTCCTTGACTCCGCCCTCAAACCAGCGTTCCTCCCTGTCCAGGATGTTACATCCTCATCATTGAAAGAGCGTCCACTGGCCTGTAGGTGTGAACAGACTGCAGAGTCCTGACGAGGTGGCTCTGCTGTGTTGTAGCCAGAGGTTGTTTGGTTTCCTCGATGTATAAATCCTGACAATCCTCCTGCACTTAACAGCTACACTATGTTACTCTGTTTGTGTCGGGGACCCGATCCTTGGGGTGGACCAGTTTGTGGCGCAGCGTGTTTTGGGGTTTAAAAGCCACAGAGACCCGGTGTTTAGAAAAAATGTGTCTCAGCTGCTCCGATACTCCTGACACGTACGGGATCACTACAGGTTTTCTCTTGGGCGATCCTGGATCGGCTGGAGCTTTCTTTAGGAGCCTTTCCAGCTTTGACAAAAGTCCAGCTGGGATAACCACATTTACTCAGGACCTTCTTGATGTTCTTCTGCCTCCCTGGCTGCTGTGTCAGTGGGGATGGTGTTCGCTCTGTGTTGTAGCGTCCTGATGACGCCCAGTTTGTGCTCCAGTGGATGATGAGAGTCAAACCTTAGATACTGATCTGTTTGTGTAGGTTTACGGTACACGTCAGCTTTTAGATGTCCCCCATTACTGATGGAAATCTCACAGTCTAAGAAGGCTAACCTGACACTTTTCATATCCTCCCTGGTGAATTTGATGAGTCAGTCCACTGAGTTAATGTGATCCGTGAAATGTGAAACGTCCTGAGATTTGATTTTCACCGAGGTGTCATCCACATATCTGAACCAATGACTTGGTCGTGTTCCAGGGTAGGTACTCATGGCCATTGATCAGTGGTCTTTGGTCAGTGGGTTTTGGTCAGTGGTCATGAGAATTTGCATAATTAAGATTAAGGAACTGACCTCACAGCCCAGTGTTCCTCAGTGCTGCTGGTTTCAGTCATTATGCAAATGTCCTGTTTATAAGATTGAAACCTGCAGTCAACTGAGACTGAAGACGTCACCTGATGATGACGAAACGTTTCTCCCACAAAACGCTACGTCCAGAAGAACAGAATCAACTTTTGGAGATTTACTTACCTGGATGATTGAGCACGCATCAAGAAATAGCAACCCTATTTCAACCGGGGGTTGGAGTAAAAGCAAAACAAGATTCAGCAGATTTAAAAAAGAAAAAGAAGAAGAAAGGAACAGCCGCTGATTTTGGATTGAGCAGGGTGAACATGGACGGCTGATGATGATGATGATGGTGTGTAAACTGACTGACAGCTGTAGTGTTAAGAATGTTGAATCTTATGCTTTAAGATTCTTAACATATTTAATGAAAGTATTGATGAATCATTGTGTTAAACACACATTGTTTGATAATCAGCATCTGCTGTCCTGAACCACATAAAAACCATCATTTTGCACATATTCAGCTTTCATTAAATTATGAATTTCAATGAAACATATTTTTCACATTTGCACTAAATGGAGGGAAACGAACGCCGACTTCAGCCACGTAATTGTTTTTGTTCCTGACAAATTCCTCGTCTGCAAATAATTTGTTCTGCATTATTCAGTGCGTGGTCTTTACTAGAGCAATCATTTTAATAGCCAAGAGCACAAAGTATCAGCTGATATATGACACTGACTGCAAGCCTCCCAGTCATCCTAATCAATAAGGGTAGATTGGTTTATATGGAAATGGAATCCCTGTCTGGTTTTGTTCGTTTGCCTTTGTGGTAGTTTAATATCCCATTAGGTCTGCAGTCGTCCACTCATTTCCATAGAAACCTTTAGGTCTCGCTGACAGCAACATCAGCCTCTCAGGACCAAAATGGATTACAACACAATTTTTGGAGGGGGGGGTTGGCTCAGTATGCCGCCATATTGGATTTAAATAAATTGCTCTCTCTCTGTGTTGTAATGTCTATCCATCCATCCATCCATCCATTCACTTCCGCTTATCCTTTTCAGGGTCGCGGGGGGTGCTGGAGCCTATCCCAGCTGTCATAGGGCGAGAGGCAGGGTACACCCTGGACAGGTCGCAGGGCCAACACACAGGGACAGACAACCATTCGCACTCACATTCACTCGCACCTCGTGGAAATTTGGATTATCCAATTAACCTATCCCCACAAGCTGCATGTCTTTGGACGGTGGGAGGAAGCCGGAGTACCCGGAGGGAACCCACGCAAACACGGGGAGAACATGCAAACTCCACACAGAAAGACCTGATGGTGGAATTGAACTCAGGACCTTCTTGCTGTGCGGCAACAGTGCTAACCACCGTGCCACCGTGCTGCTCTGTTGTAATGTTAAAGTCGTCAATCACAGGAAAACAACTACATTTACTGTAAACTGTAAAACTGCAGGGATGAAACAATGATGGAGAAAGAAAATGAATAAACAGGAAAGTTGTTTTCCTTCATTTCTGGCTTTCTTCCTCAGCTAATGTTGGCAGCTGTAAGTAAAGGGCAACTTTACCTAAATGAAATAAGTCTGTTCACAAGTGTCCCACTCTCTGTTTTTGTTATACAACAAGTCTGAGCAGGGAATTTGTACACAGTATTGTACTGTAGTACAAATGAACACATGATTTATCAGGCAAGTGTATTTCTGAACGACACCTCAGCCGATTAGATTCACTGAAGTAGACGAGGCGGCTGATGCTCGTTAGCTAGGAGCCTCCTAAAGCACCTGTCGTTGCACTAAAACGTAGGCAGAACAGGAGAAGTCACTCCTCCTGTTAAAATGTCAAATTTTACAGTATTTAAAAACATTTTGACAGCCAGGAGCAAAAGTATTTGGGCCTTTATCGCTCCGCCCACATAACTCGGAGTGGGGTGACTTTTTTTAATTACTCAGCCACCTGGAGGAGTGAGTTAGGAGAGACTGACAGGTGTGTTTTGGAGTATTTTTACTCTCTTTAATCTGGATGTAGCTAAGCCACAGTTGAGGTGATGCACTATACAACTATAGTTAGAAGAACCTGAATCCTTCACTTTATTATTATTATTATACTGGGACAGTTTGACTAAAACACACATGCTCATGTCTCAATGTTTGTTGTGTTTTAATGAGCTGTTCTTGTTAGTGATCATTCAAGGAGCCGCAGTTTTTGGCACTTCAGCGAATATGATTAGTGACGAAACGCCCAAATCAGCAGCTGAAGCTTTTCACTGTGTCGTGTTTGCACACTTTAACCTCCTAAGACCTGAACTCTTCCACAGCAGCATTTTTAATTTCTCTGTGATATTTGGGCTGATTGGGGCCCTGATGAATGTAAAAACAAAGAATTACCTGATTTTTTTTACCTTATTTTTGTTTTTAAGAAAAATCAGAGCCACATATGAGGATATTTGTTTAATATTTCGATAGAAAAGCAGCATCATAATGTCCTCGTAAGTGGATATCAGGCCCTTGTAGAGCAAAAGTGAGTATTTTGGTCTAAATAACCCAAAATGTGACGTCCACATATGTGTAAGCAGGTCCTAGGAGGTTAAAGAAGTGAGCATCCATCCATGAGTGTTGGTGTAATCAAAGTGCACTGCTAAATTTGTATTTTGATTACTACTACTTGTACTACTAAATAGATATTTGTTTGATATAAAGTGAGGCATTTATTAGTTTCAGGCATATTTTAGTAGAGTCGTTTTTGTATATGCACGCAGCTCCATTACCTGACCAAGTGTCAAAGCAGTCACTTTAGACCACAGGTGTCACACCGAGGCCCAGGAGCAGAGACTGTGGTTTCACCGGTACGGCCTGCTTACAAACACAGAGGGCCGTATGTGTAAAATAAGTTTGACACCCCTGGTTTATACATTAGTCTTTAAACTGTCCAAGTCTGGACTGAGTCTGTGTGACAGACTGCTCTGATGTGCAAAGGTTTAAATAGATGTGACGTGTCCCGTGGTTCTAACCTGACAGCGCGCTTAAAATGAGAGATTGCTGAGAAACTGCCAAAAACGTCCACATGTTCAAACTGAGTTGAAAATGAACGCTGCACATTAACAGTCACATTGATTCTTAACTTGCGCCAGAGTAACGACCATTTGGCAGCCGCTGCTTTGTGTGAAGTCAGATTAGAGGAAGTGGAACAGAGCGGCCTTTGTGCCACACAGAAACGCCCTCATATTGTTTTTCACAGCCTCCCTGTGATGTCACATCCCGGTAATATTGGTTTCATATTAGGTGAGGCGAGCATCGGCTGTTTAACAGCTGCTAACAGTCCTGATTAATGGGATGTGATTCACTTCGTCTAGTTTCATCAAGATTAAGTATGGATTAGGAGAAGCTGCTGCTTGATCACCTGACTCATAGCAAATGCATTTTGTCATGCCGGTGACTGTTAGATAACTGATGTCAAACTAACAGTGACAGGATACGTCCCAACCGCCTTATCAAAGGTTGATTATGTGCAGATTTTCACTTCACTTCAAAACAAAATGTTACTTGCATTAGCAATCCGTCACAGCACCGTACACCCAGGACAGCTGGGAGAGCTGAGGGAAGCTGAGCTCAAGCAGAATTAGCATGCATCGTTCGCCTTGAGATGTTTAGATAGATTCCTATCAGTTTAATGTACCTGCTTCACTGCCAGTGCTAATCCAATAGAATGCATCACAGTTTGTATTTAGCGTCTAGTTACCGTAACACAACATCCCCAGGCCAAGCTCTGTTTCACGAATAGGCTTCAGTCCTGTGTACACGAGGTGTTTGTCTGTGTTTGTAACATAATACATGAATACACGTGTGTTAGTAACACATACTGTATTATACTACAAACAGAATAGACACTGGACCCAAAGATGGCACACACTCACTTAAATGAAGCACGATTTTTAAAGATACGTAAACTTTCATCACTTCAAGTTTCTTAAAGTGAAAATGACCCTAATCTGGAGTTCCAGAGGTCTTCATAGAGACTAATATCAGAAGGGACTTTGGGGGAAAATGGCAGCACATGAGATCAAAATCAGTTTAAGTAAGCGAAATTTAGTTTAGGCTTCAAAACGAGCAATCAGGTGGCTGTCTTTGTTTCCCGTCTGTGTCCTTCTTTAGGTCATGTAATCTTTAGTTAGGATCTTTCTGCAGTCACGTCTCCATGTTTGTTTATCTCCTGTCAGTGTTCATGTCTTTATCCTTGTCTCGGTGTTTGTTACTTCCTGTTTTATTTTGATAGTCTCTTGTTTTGCTTGTTTTGTTAGTCAGATTGCATTCAGCTGTGTTCCCTGGTGTTTCTCTTCTCTCTAATAGACTATGTGCACGTTAGCATTTGCTACTTCCGGTGTGGAAACTCCTGTGGGGAGCTTTGTTTCCGGTGTCCTATTCGAGCCTTGTTTACGGTCCAAAACAAGTTAAGCAAATGAATGAATCAAGCGGCGATTTACATTTCTATAGATGTCTCGGGCATTTACCCAATATATCTGTAAATGATGTTCATCGACTTGTTTTTTTTTTCCCCCACGCCTCAGAGCAAAAGAGAAAAGGATTCAAATGCTATATTTCTCAGCTGTCCCTCGTTTATCGCGGGTGTTATGTTCTAAAAATAACCAGCGAGGTGAAATCAAGTAGACAATTTTATTTTTTGATGGTGCAAAACGTTTCGTGGACATTGTGGACATACAGCACTTCAGAGTCACACTGCCAGCATCGATGCAGCGATGCTGTCCAGGAGAGACGGAGGAGATCGTCTGCAGCGATCAGGACACAAAGTGACGTAAAAAAAAATAAGCATGCAAACTTGCACTAAAAAATCTGCGAAACAGCAGGTGAAAGGTGAACCGCGTTATAGCGAGGGACCGCTGTAATTTTGAAGGTAAGTCTCAACATACCCTTCGTACATACTAATGTATAGAAACCGTTACCAGCAATCGTTCATTGTTTGTGTGTCTTTTTTCACGGTTTGTTGACATGCTGTGTAGGTGTGTACTTGACTAGCTGATCTCAACATAACGGGGAAAACACCTGGTTTGACTATTCTTCACCTGTAGTTTGAATGCTGAACATTTGCCTGTTTAAATCATGAGACCAGTCACTATACAGAGATGTGCTTCTGAATGTGGACGATGTGTCTTCTGCTGCAGTTCTGCTTGTGTTGAGTGATGTAAACAACCGATCGATCTAAACTCTTTAAACGTCAAAATTGATCATTAGATTTTTATGACACAACAGTGGTGAGTGTTCCCACCTTCTGCTCTTTGTAACTTAACGCGATCTTTCCGTTTTCGAGTTTTGGACATCAATTTTGGAGTATATCTTTGCAGTAGCGATTGACCGCAAAGTAAAGCTACCAGAAATGTACAACCCCACATCCAGTCTCAAACCAGGAAGTTAGCATTTTCTCGTGCACAGGGTCAATTAGCTGGTGTGTTTATACTGTCTAAGTCTCTCTTTGTTCTTTGTCACATTGTCCTGAAAGCCGTGTGTGTCTGTTTTCTCCTGCCTTGTTTCATGAGTCTCAGTAATAAAGCTGCTTTTGAGTTTAATGTCTGGCTTTCCAAGTCCTGCATTTGGGTCTAACCCTGCCAGCCACACAGCCAGACCTGATACTTAAGACTGTCACAGTCACATACTGATGCTTAACAGGCTAAACATTTACCATGCTCGTTACCACGGTAACCTTCTCTAATTAGCATAAAACACTAAGAACAACTAAAGCTAATGATAACTGTAGTTTTGTCTTTAATGTGACAAGAAACCAGAGTTCTTGCATTTCTTCCTGTAGAACCAGGACGATGTGGAGATATTTAGGTCTGGAACAAAGAATTTGGTTTGACATTCGAGTTTTCAGATCACGGACTGTACAGAAATTATTTTTCTCCACTTTTTAGAAATGTTTTTAACAATGTTAGGCTGCTACAGTAACACAGACTCATCTTAGTAATGCGTGTTTTTAATCTCGTGCTGAGTTTCCAGTGACATGAGTGGCCTCGTGTCTATTCTCCTCATTATACTATGCAAATCTGAAGTGATTTCTGAGAACACGTCTGTGTACCTGGACACCATCAGCTACCATCTGGCAGTTGTCGGGTTGCACATGTAACCGCTAAGACTGGTGGATCTAAATCTTCACCACAAAGTCCGTTCACATACCAGAGGAAGGGGAGTGAGTGGGTCAGCGCTCAGGGCACAGAGACTAAGTTGGCCTTAAACGCACCATTTATTTCCATGGAAACAAACACAGCCCGACTTACAAATACAGTTTAAAATCCCCCTGTACAATAAAAACAGTGTTCTCTATACGCTAAAAACCCTGCCGGCAGAAATAACTATACACTATCAAAACTAGTCGTTGTGTAGAGCATTTCACTTCAATAGACTAATGAATTTAACACTAAAAGATCATTTATTGTTTCTGCTATAAAATTGGAAATTTGCAATCTGTATCAAGTAGAAACAGTTGCTTTCAACCAAAATGTCGCCGAACGACTCGTGGCACCCCACAGTCAGGCAGCAGGTCCCTCGACACATATGCTGGCTTGAACGAGTTTCTTTTCCTCCCGCTCACCTTTCGTGCTTCGCTCTTTCCATCTGTGCGCTCACTATCCCCCTTAACAGGTCAGTTTGGCGGCTGATAGGCCGCCTCAGGGAACGCCCCCACCTAGTGAACGAATCGTTCAATACTCGAGAATCACTTTACTGACTCGTGAATCATGATTCACAAGCGCAACTGACTCACTGACTCATCCCTTTTGCTGTTAGCAAACTAATTCCATTAGTAGAAATATATCTAGCTTATAATTAAAATTGGGGAGGGGGGGGACAACAGCCAGTTTCATAACAAAAACATTTCTGCTCTGAACTGGAAGAAAAAACCCTGAGTAGAAGCTCACATCAAGAAAATAGCTCCTCAGTTCACAGTAGCATCGCTCAGCTAACATGCTAACAGCTCATTTGAGCTGCTCACCCCCTCCCTTCCTGTGCTGAATCGTAGCGTAAGCGAATCACTCAGGACTCGCTCACCCCCTCCCTCCTGGCTCACAGCTTCTTCTTCTTCTTGGTTGGCAACCAATGTTAAGGAGCATTACCGCCCCCTGGCTCACAGCTCAGTGGACATTTAGATGAGAAAATATATTTGACACATTTAAGGAAAATACTAATAAAATAAAATAAAAATAAATAAATGTTCCCTTTAGAATTCATTTTGCTCTTTTTTGCTCTATAAAATAGCTGTTTTCATTTACAATCATTCATTTAGTAGGATTTACATTAGAAGAGAAACAAATTAAGTTTGAGTGAAAATATACATTTTTGCACTCTCTGGTCAACTGACTCAGTGACTCAAATGACTCAAGAAGTCCGATTCACTTTGGTGAGTGACTCATTAAAGCTCGATTCAGTAAAAATAATCAAATTTACCATCACTATCCCCACCTACAATTGTCCGCTTAGTCCAATGGATTAAAAGAATATTGTGCAACAACACTAAAACACACAATATAAATATGAGGATAAAACCATGCAATATAAATATCAATAAACAAACATATAAATATCACAATAAAATCATGCAAATAAAATCAACACTATGTACCAATACATAGTCTGATCCAAAACAAAATATAAAAACACAAACTCCTCTTGCACCATCTCCATTAACCCGCTCTCCAACCTCTTACTCTCTGTGTGGGTGCAACCATGTGCACGTCACTTGAGCTGCAACCTTCATGCACTCGTATCCTCTGATAGCTCGATAACACTTCAGTACTGTTACTGCTTTGATCTAGCATTTGAACCACAGTATCCACCTCCCTGCCTAAATCATGCTTTAATCATGTCACCTAATTTATCATTAAATTCACACATTAATTTAGAAACCTTTAAAGTAAACACAACTTTCAGAATTTAAGGTTAGTATATTATATAAACTAAAGCTGTACAGTGCAATAAATTGACTATAGTCACCTAAAAACAACAAAATGTAACACAGTATACCATGCACACTGCTTTTGGCTGACATCCTGCAACATGCCACATTTACATATAATTACCATGCTTAGAGCGAAGTCATACAATAAGTAGTAAGTATAATCTCAACTTATGGCTTACTATTGTGTACACTGACTATCCATGGATGCGGATCTTTCATGACTGGAAAAAGAAGTTATTCACATACAAAGCAGAAAAACTGATACCATGATCCACCTGCCGGCATCTGTAAAGATCTCTAATTAACATGTAATATCATGTTTGCCTGATCCACTCACTGAGGTATCAGAAAGGTCGTACACATCCAAATACCAGATCTTTCTTTAATACTGTAACATGGATCTGCTGACCTCTCAACTCTGAGTGCCACACAAAGAAAATTAGCTTTTAGCGTAGCAAGCTGGCAGACTCCAACTTAAAGCACAATTTGTGCTGAACTCTCTGTACTGTAAAGAAAGAAGAAAGAAGGACACATTTGTTCTTTGTTGTGTTCATCAAACTCTGAAACAGTGGAAACATGTTTCATCCATGTCACTCTGAAACTAGTATTCAGACCATGTGAGGCAAAAACCAGATAACACAAGAATCATTTTGTGTTTCCTTGTATGAAGCAGTTTACCGTTGGTAGATGGGACCCAAACTTCCTGCTTAATGGTAGCTTCAAAACATAGACTGGTACTAAAAGAGGAAGTTCATTGAGCTCTGATGTAACACTGTCTGTGAATTTGGAGTTAAGAAATAAGTGCTTACAGGTCAAGTTTAAAAACATGTATAGCGCCATCTTCTGTCAGTGTGGAACGTGAGGTCAGGTAGCCTAAAGCAGATGACTCATAAGCTGGAGAGGAAATGGCGTGTCACAAATTTAGAGGATCATCATTTAGCCTGGAGAAATAGTTTGTTGAAACTAAGAAAGCCCTCCACAAAGCCAGAACATCTTACTATTCGTCACTGATTGAAGAAAATCAGAACAACCCCAGGTTTCTCTTCAGCACTGTAGCCAGGCTGACAAACAGTCAGAGCTCTGTTGAGCCAACCATCCCTTTAACATTAACTAGTAATGACTTCATGAACTTCTTCACAACAGATCATCTGCAGAGGAATGGCTTATTGGAAGAGTTTCAGTCAGGTTTCAGAGCTCATCACAGCACATCACACACATGCGCTATATAAATAAAATTGAATTGAGTTGAATTGAATGTGGTTGGTTGGTTGGCTAATAGACTTACATTAGTTTATGTTAACTAGCTAGTGACAGAATCGATAACTCAGAGGAGAATAAGGACACTAAAACTAACAGAAGGCAAAACAAAAGCTAAGACGAGCGCAGGCAAGACAAGTAAACTGGAAAACAGACTATGAAATCCTATGACACTGAACACCAGAGATGGGCAGTAACGCGTTACAACGCGTTACTGTAATCCGATTACTTTTTTCAAGTAACGAGTAAAGTAAGGGATTACTATTGCAAAAACGGTAATTAGATTACCGTTACTTTCCCGTAGGAACGCTGCGTTACTGCGTTACTAAAACCGTGATTTTTTGCGAGAATGTCTCATGACAGTGACGTAAGCGAGTGCGACGTTCGTGACAACAGCTGTGTGCAGATCAACAATGGATCATATATCGAGTGCAGAGAGAGTATGAGCGTGCAGCGTTTAAAGCGTGGAAGTACTGACCTTACTTTGAGTTTGATTCCATAAAAAGTGACAAAAACATTAGTGTCCGTTGTGCGTGGGAAGAAAACTTCTTTTTACAGAGAAAAAACCCCTAAACTTCCAAACAAGCACCGAGTAGCTACGACGTAATGGGAAACTCACAGAGAAACTCGCGGATTCTTCCACTGACCGCTGCACACCTGCACCAGGGTAACCCTCCGCCTACCCCACTCCTGCTTTACAGGTGAAAATAGAGCAACAGGACCGCTAGTCTTTGACTTTATTTATTTTCTGCTGTGTTTTACTTGCATCTATTTGAAAGACTGAGTGTAAACACAAAAAATATTTTATTTTATGTGCTGGAATGTGCAGAAAATAGGTTTAAATATTAAACTAATTTCTTCCAGTCAGAGAATGTTGCAGATAATTAAATGTTTGCTTGATGCATAAAGTTAAAAGATTAAAACTAATAAAACAAGTTTTAAAAAGAGACTTTTCCATTTGATTACATTTTGTATGATGATTATGCAGAAAAAGTAGAATTGGGCTGAAAAATCTATTTATCACCTATTCAGGTTGTAAATCGTGTTTTTAAAAAGTAACTAAGTAACTAATTACTTTTAAAAATAAGTAATCAGTAAAGTAACAGGATTACTTTTTGGGGGGAAGTAATCAGTAATTAGTTACTGATTACTTTTTTCAAGTAACTTGACCAACACTGCTGAACACTATACGAGACTATGAAACTGTGATAAAGCTATGAAACTTGAAAACTAAGCCTATGAGAACTGTGACGACTATGACAAGCCATAACTGGGAAGGTTACACAAACTGAATGAAACACAGACACTAAATAGCCACAGGGATGATCAGGAGAAGTGGAAACACATGAGGGAGAACAGCTGACACACATGAACCAAATGACAGGACAGAGGAAGTGAAACTAAACGCAATAAGCAAGGAACACCGGACTCTTTCAGAATAAAAACAGGAAACATGGAGATTAGACATGACACGAACTTGACAACATAACCACACAGACATGACACATGACGGGTAGGCGTACGAACCACGAACGGGAGACTTAGTGGGGAGATGACAAAAGAAACTAAGAAACAAAGGACTAAACAGCAACCTAGAAATTAACTAGATGAGCTAAACTAGAACACGAATGCAGACAAAAGATACATAAAAACTCAAACACAGTACCGTGACACCAACGAACCAGCTAACCACGTCACGTTGCACACTGACAGAAGATGGCACTAAATATATCTTTAACTTTGAACTTCAAGCATTTATTTCTTAAATCCAACTTCACAGACAGTGTTACATCAGTTTTTGAGAGCAGGGCTCCGTGATGTAAATGAGCTTTTATATGTTTAATGTTTCGTGTCCACTTTGAAGGTGGTTTTGTTGATGTCTGAGAAGAAGATGCAGAACATTGCACAACTTGTGAGTGACAAATGTCTGCAAAGACAAAAACAAGAGAAGAATGCAGCTGAAGCAGAGCTTGTGTTAAGCAAGCTCCAAAGATTAAAAGAGTCCTCTTTTATCTTCTCCCCGTCTCTTATTTATTCATCCACGTCTCCAGCACCAGAACATAAAAAGGACTCTCCCGGCAGTAAATCAGCCCAACCTTTTTGCTGTCCCCTCCCTTCTCACTCTCTCTCGCTCCCTCCCTACTCTTCATCTCTGACTATTTGAAGTGGAGCAGGTGACCCACCTGGTGGCAAAGCAGTGGTACTGCACCACCACGCCCAGGATTCAGAATGCAGGACAGGAAGCCCAAAAGCGCAGTCCTTGTGTCGATAAGATGAGGATGCACTAATGCACGCAAAATTAGATCAGTCCAGTTAGACTGCTCCTGCACCCCCTCGATAGATAGATAGATAGATAGCGCTCTCTGCCCATGGGTATACAGTGCACTGTCCCCTCTAGGATACATGAAAGACACACACATGCAGACTGACACACGCAGACGTGCATGGACAGGATATTTATAGTACCCTAGCCTGTTGCTAGGATACCAGCCAGCTCACAATTGTCAAACATACACTTAGGTTTGTTTACAAAAATGAATATGTGCTGTACGGTTTGCCTGACTCTCTCTCACACACACACACACCTTTGAGCAGGCTAGTCTCACTGGATCACTTTGGCCTCTGAGCTGACAGTAACCATGGTGATCCTCTACAAGAAATGCTGACAGTGTTTATTTCACAGTCTGACAGACTTTGGTTGCTATGGCATCTGTCCCAGCTTCTCAGTAGCATCACTTCAGTAGAGGAAGGTGGCAGCGGGGGAACCTGAGGCTTCTCATGTGGGACTGACGCTGCCATGGTGCCCCCTGCTGGCCCAACAAGGATAGTCATAATTCCAAAAAGAAAATTCTTTTGATGGAATAGACTCAAGGTCAGGAGTAATTATTGGAAAGAAATTCATGTTTTAAATCTCTAAAACAAACAAACAAACTAGTTGTTAGTTGTTACTTTTTATAGTAGGACACTTATGGTACATGTGGTGCAATGACAGTCAGAGATTAATGCACAACAAGGCTTAAAGCATGTAAGGCATGCACAACAGGTGCCTGCAGACACAGTACAGTAGGAACAAACATGTCAGCTGGCCATAAGGTGAATATCATTAGTGTCTCGGTTTAGCATTAGTGTGATATAGACTTAATAAACACAGCTGAGGTAGTTTTATTAAAACAACCTGTACAGTGTCGTGTGTGTTAAAGCTGGAACTGTTAATGACCAACCTGTTAAATCTTCATGGTTTCATTTTATAGCAAGTTAGTGAGCCACATTATTGCACTCAATCAAAAGTGAATCCATTACCACAAACATGTACGGGAAACCACACAAACACCACCATAAACACACGAGCACCTTAAATAGTTACTAAAACGATATTGCTCATGGCTCATATTAGAAGTTTTATTTTAAGTATTTTCAACAGAAATCAGTGGACCTCAGGTTGGAGGCAGGAAATGCTTGTTAGAAAGAATAAATAAGTGTTTTCATGATGGATGTAGAGTTCGGAGGACAAATAGAAAATCCAACCAACAAGGGTGGAGCATGTGGAGAAATCATCGGGGGATGTAATGACATTTGTCATGTCCACTGGAGGGCACCAAAGGCCATTTTCGATCCCTCCATTTTTCTTTCAAATTCTCTGCACACATTTTAATATTGCAACAGCAAATGGAGTTTTGAGCTGCTCTTAACGGATGTCAGTGCCAGTTTTTTTAAATTATTATTATTATTATTATTATCATTATTATTAGCATAGTGTTCAAACTAACGCGTGTTTAAGGTAAATTGAATATTGAGTTTCATTAAAAACACCTCTAACTGTTTTCAGACACTTTGAGTCTGATGTTCTTTGCATAAAAAGATTTACAATACTGAAAACTGAAAATTAAAACAACAACTCGTTTGTTTGTCTTTGTGGGGTTTTTGTTTTTGTTTTTTTTTTACACTTTTTTGCTTCATTTGACACTCGAAACAAGACACAGTCCAATCATGGCTCTGTGTTGTCAGAGGGATAAAAACGTGGCCCCAAAAATAGGGCTAAAAGATGTCACAGGCGCACAAAATTTAAAAATATGACTGCTTTGCTAATCGTCACATCATAGCTACTTGGCTCCATGAGTGCGTGTGTTTATTTTTTCCTGTAGGAGACCCCTGCTTGCCCCCACCCCCCCTTCAGCTCTCCAACAGACAGACAAACAGACAGGCAGACAGACAGACTGGCTGACCGTAACATTGTAACTGATATATTCAAATACTAGACCATGCGCCATTCCAAATTTGTCTTTCAGCCACGGGATCCCACCGTCTGACCAGAAATAAACACACACACAAACCCAAGCGTCTCCTCTTCTATATACTGTACTCCCCTCTGTGTGTGTGTGTGTGTGTGTTGGGTACCACAGTTAGCAACGCAGGGTCTGGGTAAGGAAGGAGGCTGATTCTCAGTCGCTGATGTAACCTGACTGGGTCACAATGGGCCCACGTGCAGCCCTCTTTGTGGAGCCACCTGATAATCCGTCTGTTTCTAATGGCCATTTAATCCAAAGGAGACCTATTAAGTCTCTGCAGCTCCTGTCTGTGGGCTCGGTGAGCACCACAGGCCCGCTGAACTGCCAGGAAAACTACTTAATTTCTCTCCATTTCAATAGAAAAAAAGAAAAGGAGACTGCACGTCAGCAAGAAAAAGACACGGTTAAGTGCAAAAAATCCTGCTCTCATACATCATGCATTCGCTCCTCCATTCTGGGTTTCTTTGATGGAGTTACAGACAGCAGAGAAACTTGCAAACATTTCATTTTTGTGTTCGAGTGTTTTTGAGGCAGTCGTATCCAGGTAGCTGCACAGATAAAGAAGCTCTCTGTTCCTGCTCTTCCTCTCTCTTCTTTTTATACAGGAGCGCGGGACGCAGGTTATCTCAAGTCAGCTGTGTATCACTGTAGCATCATTAGCTGCTCTGTGTTCCTGTGTCATTGATGCATTTTAAATATTTAATAGGCCACTTTCACAGCAGCAGCAGCATCTTCACAAACAAACCCAGACGCTTTATTCTACATCCTTGAATAACAACGAGGAGCAATAACAGGGGCAAATCTGGGTCGTAGAGGAAATGATTTCTCTCTCGTGTTAGTCAGCCAAAAGTATGATTTTGTAACTCAGACAGCATTTGCCATGTTTTTATTTAATATCCAGGATCTGATCAGTCGACTGTAATGAGATCCGTGTTTTTGTCTCCTGCACAGGTTCATGTAGATGTTACATTTTGAAGTAATGAACTTGGAAATAAAACTAATTCTTTATGTTTTCATTCTCCGAGGGAGCCATATGGTTAGGATTTCATTACCAGCTGCAGCA